>NW_023458564.1:395476-424341 GCF_013731165.1 Rhagoletis pomonella
TAAGTGCGGCCGAAGGCCGCCTACGCAGAAAGGTGTTCTCTGCAAAATGTGTTCAGCCCCCCCTTCTTCGGCAACACAGAAATAATAATTGTACTAAGTAAAAATTCCGAATTAAAAATCCGCTTTTATTATTCAAAATTCCAGTCTGGTGGCACTAAGTTGTATGTTATTTTGCTATCTTATTCATCGTTTATATGAAAACTTTAACAATAAGTTATATAAGAACTATAGGGTTGCTAGAAAATAGGGGGGTAGTTTTGAAATCAGGGGGTCCTATTTTACCCCCCCTCATCCCCCCTTTTTCTAGAATTTGCCGTCCGTCTACTAAAATTTTCCCGCTGTTTCTCAAATTCTGGGCACAAAATGTGGTTTTCAGCGTTCCCGTACTTCTGGACTACGTTCCATATTTGAGAGCAAACTTTCCGCTTATTCTCTTATTACCGGAGCCGGTCTGGATTGTTAGGGAAAGAACCTATTTGGAAATCCATCAATATGGATCACGATCCACATATCGCGCCTATTGATGGTATGACGGGCGCCTAAATAGTGCCTTATGAAGACTAATCGATACATGATCGATATTTTGTGAAGGCAAGCTCATATGTCGTTATCGACTTTTGCAACAGCTGATTATTCTTACACCTGGTTTAGTTTTATTGGGGTTATTTAAAACTTTTTTGCATTGCTTTTTTGGTTCTGGCTGCATTTACGAAAAATATTTAGATTATAATTTAACACGGAACATAGCTTCGTGTTCAAATAGCGTTATGGCTGGTGCTGATGCTCCTATGAATGCTTCTCAAAACCATGCCGAAAGTAGTGGCAGCAACAGCAATGGAGAAAGTAATAGCATTATAGGACCTTCAACAGGATCTGTAATGGTTGCCTCCCTCAAACCCGACGAAATACTTGAAGAATATGGTCCCAATTTAAAGTTATTGGATTGCAATTCGCAAGTAGCTGAGTTGTTAACTATTATCCGCGATAAGTAAGCACACTTCTGATGACATGTGGACCTTAATTTAAAATGTTTCTCTCTTCAGAAATACTACTCGCAGTGACTTTAAATTTTACGCTGACCGTCTTATACGTTTAGTCATTGAGGAATCTCTTAACCAGCTACCATATTCGGATTGCCGTGTGGAAACACCGACGGGTGCAACATATGATGGCCTCAAGTATCGCGCTGGAAATTGTGGTGTCTCAATTATACGCTCTGGTGAAGCAATGGAACAGGGCTTACGTGATTGTTGCCGTTCAATACGCATTGGAAAAATATTGGTTGAGTCTGATGCAGATACACACGAAGCGCGTGTAGTCTATGCTCGTTTCCCCGATGACATTGCTAGCCGACAAGTCTTGCTAATGTATCCTATAATGTCGACTGGTAATACAGTTCTACAAGTAGGTAGAAAAAAACTATGTAGCTTATTTTTTGGTCGACTCCAATATGAATATTTTTAGGCTGTCAATGTTCTCAAGGAACACGGCGTACCGGAGAGCTGCATTATATTGTCAAACCTTTTCTGCACACCAATCGCAGCTAAAACTGTAGTTGGTGCTTTCCCCAGGCTTAAAATTCTTACTTCCGAGCTGCATCCTGTCGCACCAAATCATTTCGGTCAAAAATATTTTGGTACCGACTAGCATAATGATAGAAGAGTATATTCCAAACATTTTAGTTTTTAAAATTATCAGGCAGGTTTTGCCATTCATTTTCGAGTGAAGTTCAACCCTTGCAAATTTTAATTCAAAGCGAGTGAAATTCACTCGGAAGTGAATTTCAGAACCTGCCTGTATATTAGAGATTTTTAGCTTTATGCATATTATTAACTTAAAATGGAAAAGTTGTACTTAAAGATCGTTGCAACTTTTAGTTTAGCAACTTTTTTTAATTTAAAAAAGATTGTATATATTTATTTAATTTTGGTATGATGCAATATTAATCAAATACTTGTAACAAAGTAAATTATGTATATTGGTATTGCAAAGCATCAGAAACATTTTAGATTCATTACATTTGCAAAATTTGAACTGGTGTTTTACCACTCATTAATATTTTTCATTAATAAAATGCATAGTCGGTTTTACAAATATGAGCGTTCTCAGTGTTTTTATTCATCATATTAGTAGCTAAAATCTCATCCTAACCCAGGTCGACAGAAACCAAGTTTAGTACCTATTGAAATTTAATTCTTTATTTAGAAATGCTTACATAAAGGGAGACAGCACATTTAAAAGCCAATTTTTTAGTCACGGTTGAATTTGACTGTAGGTTTAACGTTCGAGTTAGCTAGTTTTCATGATCTAAGTTAAAGTGACCCTAAGTTACAAAAGCGTCGACATGCGTTTTATAAATTACTGCATAAAAAACAAGGGGTGTTCCGCCATAATTAAAACAAATTAAGAAGACATCTTGTAATTAACAACCGTATCCACTTTATGCAGTCCAGTTGAGAAAGAACGAAGCTGTACAGCCTGCGCATTTTGTATAAATACAGCGCCGGTTTCATCCCACTTTTCGGGAATCTCGCAATTCTGCAGCGTGTATAACATCACATCGAAAGTACAAATGCAATCGAGCAACGGCAAATAACTGACAGTTGCCGATATCTGTCGCATAACATCACGTATTTCGTTTTGTATACGTTTCAGTTCCTTGCTGGAAGTGAGTTTTGTGGAATTGCTCGTATCACCATCGCCCAACTCGGCCTGCATTTTGAAGTCCCAACACTCCAATACTTCTTTAGTGTGTGCATTTGTTATAATCATTGAAATTTTCTCAATCATATTCTTGGCAAGCCACTCTGTAACAAAATATATTATACGAAAAATATAATACCTCATTAACCTTTGTGCGCTATTAAAAACCTTCAGTTTGTTGCAATACATTTGCCAAGAAGTCTTCAATCTTTTTATCCTTCGACATCAGAATAGTTATGCCATATTGTTGGGTATTCTCAAAAGTCTCTGGTGGATAGATTCCACGTTGAAATAGAATAGAATTAATTCCATATTCTGCAAATGGATGGAAAGAAAATAATACCGTTTAAAATACAATCTTTTCGGGAGTATGTATAGTTGGCGCCATTGGCCAAGTGCATTGGCCCTGGTGCCCATAAACTTACTTAAATATTCGACAATAATTTGCGCTGAACCACGTAGTGTAATGCAATTTTTTGTAGTTTGTGCAGTGGACATAATTTTGATAAATAATAAAGCAAGAAAAGTAAAATTTACAATCCAGAAATTAAATTAAGCGCTCTACCACAGAAAAGACATAAGCACAAGGATGCACAGCTTGGTCTGTAATATTTTCTTAATCCAGGGTTTTGTGCTATTTATTGAATTTAGGGCTGCCAACCCTCCTATTTTTAATACTTAAACCATATATGTAATAACCTATATTGGCAGTAAGAGCTAGTACCGTCCGAAAACACTACGGTACAGATATATCAATAAACACGTACGAAAGAAAAGGAACACATACGTTTATAAATAAACATGTACATAACACATATACAAAAACGGCACTCAAGTACACAACACATTGACAAAAACCGTACTAGACTGTCTCGCTTTGATTTCGGAATGCTTACACATTGAGAAGTTAGCTTACTGCCAATATAGAAGTATTACATATATGACTTAAACATATACAACGTTTAAGGTGACATTAGTCAAAACGTAACCTAACGGTAGCTAAATCCTAGTCAGCAGTCAGCTGACACGATCTATCTTACCAGAGCGCCATGTAAATGAAAACTCAACACCGCAGAATTTTTCTTGGCAATCAGCTGTTTACTTTCATTTACGGCGAGTTTACATTAGACAATGCTGTCAAGACAATAAAGAAATACGTATTAGTTGTCAAAAACGCTGATAATTTTATCCGTGGCGTAGGCGTCCTGACAATAGTTATGACCATTCATTTGGAGTAAAATGTCGTACGTGAATGTTGTATTATAATACGCATTTCGGGCGAGCTATTTAAGTTTTAAACTAAAAAATTATAAAGAAGAGACAAAGTTACAAACACATCAGCGTCTCTAGTATTATTTTAGACCTTTTGTTCTGAATTTCTCTTCTTTCTTGCAAAGGAAAAATGCATTCCCACGACAGCCGGTTCTACGTACCGGAATGACTCGGGTTTTACCCGGCCAAGGGCCGTTGTTTCGGCGGTCTAATCCCGTTTAAATCGGCGAAATCCATCAAACGTTGTTCGATACTAAGGCTACATCTTCTCCGTACCCTTCTGCTCAGGGCTGGCATAGAGTCCAACTCAAGGCCAGAAATTTACACCTGCTGCGTATGCCAGAGACGACTGCATACAAACTCCACCTCGGTCAGGTGCAATGCCTGTGAAGTACGCACAGGCAATGGACCACGTCTTTCGTGGCCCCATGCTGTGCGAATCGGATCGCCCCCACGGCAAACCACCACCCGCCCGTGGAGCACAGAGCCAACACACCCACACCCCAACACAACACAACACAACAATATACACACAAACAAACAAACAAACACAACAGCACCCACACACCGCCGCCGGCAACTCCTAGTCCCTCCAAAAATATACTCGGTTTGTCAGTCCAGAATATACCTTAACGTGACATCAGTCAAGTGCATTTCCTGCCACTTTAGGGCATGCTCAGGACTTCGCAACACACGTGATTGGACGACTGACTATGGGGGCCCCTGCTGTGCTGCCCAGTCCCAATAATCACCAAAAAAATATTTCTCCAACCTTGGAGAAATTCATAGTTCTCAAGTTGATATCGATATAGCGTTCGGTTTGATATAGCTTTCGGTTTTCACTTGATAATTCAAAATTCGTTTCTTTATCACTTTTTAGGTATCTCCGCGTCGGTTGAGTTAGATGAGTTGGAGAATGATGTTGGATATCCACTTGAGAACTATGAATTTCTCAATTTACCAACATAAAGTAAATCATCTTCAAAGTATCATCAAATAATCTTGAAATAAAAAAAAAAGCAAAGTGATTGAAGTGGCAAAATTACTGTCGGACTGACAGTGCACTGCAGGCTGAACTATCACCTGGCTAAATTGGGAATTTACTCGCATGAGCGATGCAAGATGCAAAACGAGACTGCGCAGCACATCTTAGAAGAATGTCCTGCAATGATGCACAAACGCAAAAGGAACCTGGATGAACATCTGATAACCAACGGCGAAATGAAATCCGTACATTTAGGTTCCAACAAAGATCGTAAATAACAAGAAGGGACAACTCGTTATAATTGTGGCGAAAGTGCACAACATGGGCCTGCCTTCTCTTTTGCGTTTTTTGATTGGATGAAAAGAGAAAGCACGCCCCTGTTGCGCACTTTCGCCACAATTATAACGAGTTGTCCCTTCTTGTTATCTACCTTCTTCGGTTCCACTAAACTTTCTCTCGGGTACTAAATTGATAGACACACTATAAGCCATGAAGGGGGCACAATAGATCTTAAGGTCGCAGTGCTCTATCCCCAAAAATAATAGTAATATATACCCAAAATCGTAGTGTATTAAGTTGAAGTTGGTTGCCTACGCAATCAAATATGTGAAAGTTGAGAAAAGTCTACTCTGTGCACATTCGAATGCATATTCGAATTTAAGTCAGAATTTTGGTACGTTGTCTGCGTTTGCGCGCGTACATATGGAGTTCCTCCCATAAGCACATGTACGTATACGCACGCATACGCCCGTATGGAGTTCCAGCATAAGTATAACCAGCTCTTTAAGTCCGAACGCTGCACAACACTATAGTGAAACAGTGTGTTGTACTTTTGTATTTTTCCCGTTTTTCTAAAAATGTTCAATGCAGTGTTATCACTTTGTGAGTGATTCCTCAAAACGTGAAGAATTTCGATATTTTTATTTTGAGGAATTTTCTCTCGATATATTTGCAGATAACAAATGCAACGATGTTTTTCACAACAGAGTTGTTAAACCGCTCAGCAAATTTTTGAACAAAAAGCTTTCCGAAGTTTTATAAATAACGAAATACAACCATTCTTCCAACCTACTTTTCCTATTTCGTCATACACTAGCTGCACTTTTTTGTAAGCGAGCGAGAACAGAACGCTCAACCCGGGTAAAATTTCTTTTTAGCTACTTAAGAAACCCTCTTGATAACTGGTAAGAAACATGTGATTAGTTTAAAGGGATTTAGACACAAAACCAATTTAAATGAGTAATTATGCGAGGTATTTGCGTATACTTCTGTGTTCGTATGGAAAAGTAGCTTATGTCGAAAGGCTGGCTTTAGTATAATGCGGCATTCCCTTTATTCTTTAAACGACAAAGATTTTTTTGATGAGACTTAATAAGAATATTGACTTGCTAGTATCGGAGCTATTTCTTGCACGTTTATTTGCCAAAAGTTCTCAACGGCTCACCGCCAGTGAGTCATTCGCAATCGTATGCTGCGAATTCCGATTTATACTAAAGCCAGCCTTTCGACATAAGCTACTTTTCCATACGAACACAGACTTATTTAAAACATAAGTCATGTATACAAGGAAACAAAAATTTCCCTCTCCACTTTCCCATTAATAATTCACAATAGAGCAGTTTTTTCACTCAACAACACTACCTTTGCCTGCCGAGGGACGACCGCTGATAAGAAAAAACCTTTTTCTTGAACCCGGGTGCTGATGAGTGAAAGCGCGCACTGCTTACCACTGCACCACAGCGGCCCACTCAGGTTCATATAAGTTTCCCAATTTAAAAAAAAATTATATCTGCATTACTGATACTTTGTTTGAACCGCAAGAATAAATGTACCAATTGAATTGGAGAATGTAATTAATTTCCATACTAAGTACCTGTAAATAGAATGTAGTGCACAATACTCATATCTGTAAAAAGAAAATTTGGAGTAATTTGTTCAGATTTTGAGGATTTTTCATTTGCTTTTGAGGAATTTGGTATATTTTTGTGGCAACATTGGTTCTTTTTTTGCCTTGTGATCAGTGTTGCCAGAAGGAAATGTATCTTCAAAATGACATTTTTCATAAGTAATCAATATATCTTCACATAAAAAAATAAACGCCATACAAAAAACCTTCACAGTGAAGATATTTGGTAGCACTTGAAGATTATTTTTGGATAGTTGGCAACAAACTTTTCGTTTTTATCGTCAATTTACTGCGGCACATGTTTAAGTAGGACCGCTGGAACGTTGAACTGTGTGCACTGTATACACCGGTTTTCGGCAGTTGGTGGTGGAAACAAATTTTCGTTTTTGTCATCAATTTACCTTGCAGGACAGGTAGATATTAACATTGATTTTTATGGATATGTTCTTGACTTGATTTTGCCTGCCTTAAGTGGAATTCTTTATATAAAGGATTATTTAAAAAGGTACGGTCATGAGCGCCGTGATATAGATTTAAATGAGAACAAACATTTATTAAAATACTTTAAAAGTACAATTTACAAGGCTTAAATTAATTACATATGTCGTACCTGCATATCTTTACAGTTCTATGCATTTTTCGTTATTACTCATATATAATAATATGTAGTTATAAACATGATAAAAACATTAGAAGGTAAAATCATTTTCTCAATTCGTCGGCCATGATTTTTTTCTGACGTTTGCAAACATTTTAAAATGATATAAAATTGAAAATAATAAAATGAAATGGTTCCCAATAGTTGTTGTTTGAGATTAAAAACGAAAATGTGAGTTAAAATTTTTAAATTATATTGCTGCCAAACGTCAGACTGCCTCTCAATGATTTTACCTTGTAATATTTTTAACATGGTTATAAAAATACAAATGAAAATACTCGTTTGTTTTGTGAACTAGTCAAGTAAAACTGTTATGAATTCATGAACTTGTTATTTTTACTTATTTATTAATAAAATGTGATGGTTTTATAAAATTAATAAAATTTAATTAAAAAAATAAGTTTTTTTTTGTTATGAAATCTTCAATAAAGAGAAAGAAATTCATTCGTTTTTAAGAAATCTTGATTTCAAAAATTGCTATTTTGAAATTTAGCCTTTGATAATTTTTGTTGTTGTTGTTTGCCCAAAAAAAAGAAGGATACCGTTATACTCAGCTCAATCATCTCCATCGATTCCAACTGCATTTGTTCCGATTTTTTTCTAGTTTCAGTAACCTTCTATGGTTTTTTGTAGATTTTACAACTTGGAAGATTTTATTTATTTATTTATATATTAATATAGAAAATAAACATTTCATATAGACTATTTGGCAAAAAAATAAAATATAAATTAATAACTAATTTAGCATACTATTTAAGAGTAGTTTGAAATTAAACTTCGAAGAGAAATCGTAAGCAGAAGAGTTTAGAGCTCTGCGAATACCAAACTTTCTGGCAACACTGCTTGCAGTCTGTCATACACCACTGTTCTCCTCGTTCGTTCGGATTTCGCAGCTCAACTCGTAGAAATTGTTTTGCATTTGTGTCGGGACGGTAATTTTCTTTTGTGCTATGTTTTTAAAAAATAAAAATTTAATGCTACTTGGCAAAATATCGATAACCTAAAGTGTAACCGTGTTAATAAATGCAGCGCAGTTTAGTGCTTGTGTAATGAAGACTGGCATAGTTTCTATGAATAGAATGTCGACCTTTTCGGTGTTCGAAACAATCCTGTTCAGTGATTAGGAAGAAAGGAAAAATACCAAGTGGATAAGAAATCGAGTGTTAAAAATTTCTTATAAAATATTCTAAAAGTGTAGGATATTTTCAGTTATTTGTGTAGACCTACACTTAAATATTTGGTTGCAAGTGTATAATCGAAGCTTGTACTTACATATGTACAAATATGGGTGTGCACTAAATTTTGGTGATCGTAAAATTTGCTGTGAAATCAAAAATCGTAACGTAGAATAGCCTTCACATACTTTGGAAGTAGACGACTTTATTCTGTTGCAAATTGGCCCTATGCCACATTTTTGCTGATAGTAAAGCGTTTTTCTTAGCATATCAGCAGCAAAACGAAGATAAACATTTGCATGTAATAAATAAAACAATTTAACATCCATTGCTGCATCATTAAATTTCGAAATTCGGAAATGCTGATGGGGCCGAAATGTTTGCGTTTTTCCTTTTATTTGACATTCCTGCAATTTTGTTGTGTTTTTTATTTCGTTTGTCTTTTATTTACAGTGGTCCTTCCACATGCTGCACTCTTTTGAATTGTATATCACCTTCTTTGTTTTTCTTTGCGAACTTGCTTTATGATTTTCGTGTGGACAAAAAGTGGTGCAGCTCGTGAATCATAATTTTAAATATGTAGAATGGACATACTTGTGATTTTATAAGTAAAATATCTGCTGGTGTTTTTATTTTCATTAACTGCAATTGTAATAAAAATGCGAAATTAAGTTGAAAAGTGAATCTGATATTCCCATTCCTTAGCGAAGTAAATTATTTTTTTATTAAGGTTAATAAAATATTTCTTCTGACATCTAATTGGGTCCGAAAAAATATGCCTTTATAATTAAAAATGTACATAAATAGTAAACCTTACATTTAATCAGAGGAGAAAAATCACCATCATCCAAAAGTAATAACATACCTATCGTCACCTTAATTCACAAAATCCCTAACCAGCAATTTTTTTACTTTACAGGAGTAGCAAATAATAGAGGTTGTTCACACTTGCCTGGTTATCAGGTTATGTGGTTATATTTTTTATTCAGTTTACAACAATAAAGTACACAAATTAATTTTTAACCACATAACCTGATAACCAAGCAGGTGTTAAAAACCTCATGAAAATCTAATCATACATACGCATAGGGCATTTTAAAAAGTGGCATAACTCTTGTTTTTGGTACTAACACGTTCAAATTTTTAAGGAAGTTGTATTTTAATATATCCCACCAAAATCTGTGGAAAACGCAGTTTCCAAAAAAGTGTTCGAAACTCCATACTTATGTAATTACAAAGGCCTTATCCAACACTTTTTTTTCGAAACTGCGTTTTTCACAGATTTTGGTAGGATGTGTTAAAACACACCATCAAAAATAAAAAATTTTGAAGTGTTATTACCAAAAATACCGGAGCTACATGCCCCTTTTTAAAAAGCCCTACCTGGAGCGAGATTCTGTAAACAGTTAGCGACAATTTTCGGATCGCTATCGCACTTTTTGACGCATGATATAAATGTTTTTGCGTCAAAAAGTGCGATAGCGATTCGAAAATTTCGCTGGTTACAGAATCTCCCTATTTTGGATACTTATTTTATAACGTTTTTTGCTTCTGTAAAATAAAAAATCGTTAGTTAGGGCCTTTGTGAAATAAATTGATGATATATATGTACATATAAGCTGTTCAGTGCACAAATTGATTAACTCCAGCAACCAAAAGTTGGGAGATGCGATCAAATGTACATTATTTTTTAATATTCCATTTATATTATTAAATCAAACAAATAATGTTATAAATATTATGTACTATTTTATTTTATATAAAGTTATTATAAAGGTAATAAGTTATGACTATACTAAGTGCTTTGACACTTAAATTTAAGATTTTTTTAGAAAAAGGAGTTAATCGATGTATGCACTGATCGGCTCATATGTAAGTATATACAGTTGTCCACAAAATAATAGGAGTGCGATATTTTGACCAGTTTCGGCTATTTGTCTTTTGTTTATTTAATGTTTATTATGTTTTATAAAAGTGTAGCTGATTATACAAAAAACACTACAAACTTAAAAACTTCGCAAATTTTCATTCAAATTTCAAACCTTTTATCAGAATCTTTATAATAAATTGTGGTATGCAGCTCAGTAGCCCATTTAATTCTAGTAAATTGAGTACAACTAAAGTGCAGGTTACAAGTTGCTAAAAAATCCCGTTAATTTTTTAAAATTGTTTTGGTTGAAGGTGTTTCACGGTTTTTCCATACAATTTTCTTTTATATGGAAGACACTGTCTGCAAATAAAAAAAATGCCAAAAATCAACGAAATTTTTTAGCAGCTTGAAAATTGCACTTTATTGTACTAGGACTAAATGGGCTACAAAACTGCAAACCACTATGTTTTCTAAAGATTCTGATTAAAAAGTTTGAAATTTGGCTGAAAATTTGCGGAGTTTGTATAATTCTTGTACAAAGTTTGAAATCTGAATTTATATGCTGTTTGTTGTTTAAGTACCTAGATATTTATAAAAAAATAATAAACATAAAATTAACAAAAGACAAATAGCCAAAACTGGTCAAAATATCGCACTCCTATTATTTTGTTGACAACTGTACATATGTATGTAGATATTGAGTGTTCAGGAATGTATGTACATAAATATATGCATATGTAGAGATTGAGTGTTCATGAATCAACGCAAGCGAAAATATTAAAAATATAATTAGTGCTATAACAAAAGAAAATATATTTAATGAGATATTCCGCAATTGAAATAAAGAAAATAAAATAGCAGAATGCATTGTGATAATACGAAAACATCATCAGAAATAGAACACGTTGATTGGAGCACTGGCACCGGCTCAGGACATCACTATGCTAATGTCAGGTAAATAACACTTCCTCTAAAGAAAGCAAATATCAAATACTTTCTACTTGTGTACTATGTACATACATACATTAGGCTGATCCAAATTAACTAAGCTAACCAATTTATGGCCTTAACAAGAAGAAAATTCTCCGATTTGGAAAAATGTTTATTCCAAGTTTAAAAGGTGTTGGTGGGCATTAAAAATGTTATAACTATTTAACCGTTTGAGATAAAATTTGTTTCTTTGCATATTCTTACAGGGCATTAAATTCTCTCCATAGGCTTATAGTTTTTAAGTAATTTGCATTTAAAGTTGTAAAAAATGTATAATTAAACCTCACTTTTTGCTTTGTACACCAACTGAACTGAAATATCGGTGCTGCCACACATAACATAAAATGCCAAAATAAAAATTAACACCGAAGACGGGAAACAATAAAAACGCACATAATACGGTTTTTTTCATGATATATCAATGTATTGATTCAAACAAATGCGCTGCAGTCTAAGATCGGGCGATTAATTACACAGGTCAACAACGTTTTGTTCTAGGAAAGTGTAGGGGCATTTTCGAAGTAATTTTTTGCGTAGAATCCGAATCCGGGGTTTAAATTGCTCTATCACGTCAGGATTTTGAGATATCCTAACCTAAAAGTGCAAAAACGCTGTTTTTGCCCATTTTTGAGGTTATGTAGCTACGCAGATTTTGCTCTTCATAAAAAAGTAAACATGGTATTTTAAAGTATAAGTCTTCCTCTTTTAAATGCCGTTGAGTTTGCTTAAATATCTTTATTTTTCACTGAGATATCGCATTTTGAAGTTTCCATGTTTGTGAATTTTTCGATATTCGAAAATCCATTGAGATAACATGGAAATGGACCAGGGACCCATCTATTCGAAAAAATCGTATTTACGGTCCGATTTGCTTAAAATTTGCTACCTAGGTAGCTTTTTGCCTAGATTAGCACATAGGATGCTTTTTTTTCCGGAAAGTGGACCAGGGACCGACCTATTCGAAAAAATCGTATTTATCGTCCGATTTGCTTAAAATTTGGTGTGTAGGTAGGTTTTTGCGCAGATTACAATATAGAATATTTTTTTTCCGGGAAGTGGACCAGGGACCGATCTATTCGAAAAGATCGTAGTTATGGTCCGATTTGCTTAAAATTTGGTACGTAGTTAGCTTTTGGCCTAGATTAGACGTGTGTCAAGTTAGCACTACACATTTCGAAATTGGAAAAGTTAAATACGGCATTAATTGTAGTGTTTTTGTTGTAAATTTGTTGTAGAAAGAAAAAATTTGTAGCTCTCGTTTTTTAAGAAAAAATGGTATGTAGTGCTAACTTGACACCATACACCTAGTCGATAGAATTGAGATATCCAGTATGTTACTATGCCATTAATTGTGGCTTTAAACTTTAACCTCGTACACTCGTACAATACGAAAGTAGCTCAGCGAGATGACCTCGGACTCAACCAACGTTGGTCGCAAGTTCAAATCGCGGTGGAGGCAGTTGTGAGCTTTCAAATTTAATGAATTCAAATTATTGCGTGCAGCTTACAATATTTTTTTTTTTTTAATAAAATATGTAACAAAAATGGAATCTGTACAAGAAAAGAAAAATCGAAAAAAATATCCAAAAATCGAATCTCAAATACGTTTTCTTATAAAAGAAAAACTGTCAAAAACCGGTTAAAAACTGGTTGCAAAGTAATGCACTGGGCGACAATTGCCTCCACCAATGACATCGCCGTGTAAAACTGGTCAGTTGAAAGCATTGCTTGGATATTGAGCTAGAACTAGTAACGGCAAAGGGTCTAGTTCTACGCTAGTTCTGAGCTAGTCAGATTTTCATCAGGGAGTGTTCAAACATACCCTGCAGAAAATCAAATCTGACTAGCCTAGAACTAGACCGCCGACAGTACCAGTTCTAGCTCAATACCCAAGCAATGCTTTCAACTGTCCAGTTTTACACGGCAATGGCAATAGCTATCACACCATGTTGTCATGTGTCAATTCTGTCGACAATGGTACGTGCCGTTGTAACCTTTTCAATATCTCAATTCTGTCGACAATGGTGCATGGTGTAAAGTTAGCACTACATACTAAATTTTGTTCGAAAAAGGGTCAACTCAATTATTTCCAGAAAAACGAAAGCTACAAATTTTTTCTTTCCACAACAAATTTTAAAGTTAAAAGCTACAATTAATGGCGTAGTAACATATTGCATTTCTCAATTCTATCGACTAGGTGTATGGTGTCAAGTTAGCACTACATACCATTTTTTCTTAAAAAACGAGAGCTACACATTTTTTTCCACAACAAAAACACTACAATTAATGCCGTAGTTAACTTTTCCAAATTCGAAAAGTGTAGTGCTAACTTGACACACGTGGCTGCGTCATGTCGCTGCTAGTGTGAAAGTACTCAGAAAAATCGGGCCAGTATCGGCTGAAAACGTTTCTTGATCGTTTTTTATATGAGTTTTTGTGTTTCTTGAAAGCTGGATACTATGTTTTATTCTGTATGGAATGGCCAGAGTCTGATTCAGGAAAAGTACGTCAAATAATAATGACACGTTTCAAATTTAGCTTTCCACCAGACACACATGGACACGTTTACTGGGATTTTTTCTTTTATATGACTTTAGTTGACAAACCTTACCGTCTGCATTCGAATGGTCGCGCTATTGGAAGATCTGCCAATATAACTTTCAAAGACAAGGGTTTCCTGAAATCGTTTAGTTAAAAGCGTGAAGTACAAACGTATTTATACATATGTACATATGTCAAAATATATCTGCATGCCTTTATCTGTTTGAAGAAAACATCTCATTGTGATGCATTCAAGCAGAAATGAAGGAAATATTAACAATTTGCCATATAAATAATTATGGTTGTTTATTACTTTGCGAAGCCTGTATGTCATTCTTGTCGGCTTCAAACCTTCATTTCTTTGTTTATTGCATATTTTAGTTTGCAGATAAGATTGCGTGTGTATTTAAATATTTCTGACAATAATATCGTAGTCGGGAAGAACGCAATAAAAAAAATCATAATAAATATAGTCGAAATACCCCTTAAGCCCTAGGGGCTCTTTAATTACTAAAATTTTTGCTTAAAAAAAAATTACAGCAATTTCACTTTCAACGCTTTGTTTAATGGAAAAGCGACAATTTTTATACAAATAAAATACTTATGTACTCAGCGAGACATCACGTTGGCTGACCGAAAATACATTTGTGCGAATATTTCGGAAACCGAGAAATATTCGGTTGGCTACAGGAAAACAAAAGAAATAATTTGTCCACATAGAGAGTAGTCCGGAAGAACCAAATCTAGAATAGTGGTTCATAAAATGTCTAACTACTAAGAGTAGTTTTCATACTTAATTCGGCATTATTTTTTCACAACAAATTCACAAACAGCGTCTCAAGGCAACACTCGATTGGTTTTATAGCAGCTTCAGCAAAAATGAAAATTGCTAGTGCATAACGAGCAGATTGCGATGAAGTTTGATGTGTTCGATAATCAAATTTGAACGTTTTTCTGAAGCATTTAAAAGATCCTTTGAATAATGTCGATGCGCAGAGATGAAGAAATAAAATAAAATCTAGTTTTGAAACATTTATTTATTAAAAAGCTGTTTTTTAAACAAAATAAATAAATTTACATAATAAAACTTTTTTTTTTGTTAAATAGTCCGAAGAAGATGTATTGTTAGATATTTCGTCATTAAAGCATAGTTCGAAACCAGGATTCGGAGAAGGTTGAATGGTCTCATTGCCCTCACAATGAAAAGAGTCACAATTTTCCGGAAGTGAAGTATCTATAAGTAACTGTGGATACAAAACTATCGTGGAAATCTAACGAGGAACACAAAACCTCTAAAGAATGCGCAGCATTTTGGCAATGTAAACTGGTCTTTCGGAAAGCGGGGGGTGTGTCACCATAGGGAATCCTCTGGATTTATACCTCTATGATCAGACCCATAATTAGCTATGCGTCAGTGGTATGATGTATGGATTCTCAATCAAGGGCGTGGGAAGTCTGCTTCAAAACTTCAAAGAACTACTACCGTGTGCGGTACGAAAGATTTCTCTACAACACGTGGCGTTTCTCTTGATGCGCTGCTGCACTTACCGTCACTTTGTGTCTTCATACGTGGGGAAGCCTTAAAGACCACCTGCAGACTAAAAAGAAACGGATGTTGGTATAAGACTGAGAGGCAGATCGAATATTCACTTATTGCTCCAAAACTGAATCTGGGTCAGGATCTGAGGTCTTTATCGGAGTTAATGGGGATAAGATTAACTTTTCTCTTGACAAGTATGCTTCGGGCTTCCAGGCTGAGGTATTTGCAATCCTCAAGGATATGGACTACGTGGTGGAAAATAGGTGGAGCGGAAGGAGTTTACATGACGACCAAGCTGCACTTAACGCACTACTTACTTCCAGACTCTGAGTGCCAGTTCAATCGGGAGTACCTCCTATCATCCATAACTATAATATTTATCATATCATGAATTTCAATTTGCGTTATTGCGCATATCGAAGACAAATTTCCTTTTAATTTTGTAAATATTTTTTGTTTTACAATTAATAAATGATTATTGAGGACTAGGTATTGCAATGAAACTACCTTCTTTTTTGTATTATGGTAATCTCTAAAATTACAAAAAAGGCAGAGTCTTACATTTTATATATATGGGAATTCTCATTAGTAATTCGACAGTGCATTAGACGGAAGCTGACCAGCGCCTGTCCAAAATCGAGATTTATTTCCGGCCGGGAACCTGTCCTTATACATAGTATCTATATATTTACATATTTATGCATGTATGTATATATGTATGTATGTATCACCAAAATTGATTGTGCATCTTTGACAAAGTGAAGTGAACTAGTAATTCAATTAGACGTTGCCTATTTAATATTAATGCTGTCTGGTCAATACACGCTAATTAGTTTTTCACTCTTTGCATAATAATGCAATTACTTATTGTAAATAATTTAATTTTTCTACTCTTTATTGTAATTTAAAAATATGTTATGTAATAAAACTACATATTAAAATAGGAAATCCTAGCCAGTTCTCAATTCCCAGACCTAGAGGCTCGGTTGTATTCGTGACTAAACTACGAAAATTGCGTCGAAAAACAAAAAGGGGTAAAACCCTCCTCACACATTGGCCAAGAATATGGATCCTAATCACTTACCTTTTCTTAACTAAAGGTAAAAAAGTGTTACAATATTGCTATTGCACAATTGAAATGTTCATTTACATGAATGTAAGGGTGTAAAATATTAATTACCTATGATTGGCCTGTTGATCAACTTTTAAATAGCCAATTGATAACAATTAACAGCTGACTTTTGCGCGTCTGTCAAGTTAGAACTACACTTTTCGAAATTGGAAAAGCTAACTATGGCATTAATTGTAGTGTTTTTTTTTTGTAAATTTTGTTGTGGAAAGAAAAAATTTGTAGCTCTCAATTTTTAAAAAATATGGTATGTAGTGCTAACTTGACACCGATAGAATAGGAGATATTGAAAATGTTAAAACGGCATTAATTGCAGCTTTTTTGTTATAAATTTGTGTTGCTACAATTTTTTTCCTTTCACAACAAATTTTAAAGTCAAAAGCTACAATTAACGGCATAGTAACATATTGGATATCTCAATTCTATCGCCTAGGTATACTTATGGTGTCAAGTTAACACTGCATACCATAATTAAAAAAAAGGAGAGCTACAAATTTTTTCTTTCCGCAACAAATTTACAACAAAAACACTACAATTAATGCCGTAGTTAACTTTTCCAGTTTCGAAAAGTGTAGTGCTATCTTGACAGACGTCAAAAAATTTTTCATGAAAACACACATGTACTTTAAATTGTAGCCTAGTGTAGGTACATATATAAAACAAATTCGGATTTATAATAATAGTAAGGATGTATGTACATATATCTCTTATATGCTTGTTAAAACTTTAAGGTCCTTAAAAAAATCAGACAAAAATAGTTAAATTTTGTAGCACGGTGTTATATTTGCTGTGATGCAAACTATCAATAAGCGAATATTCTTAACTGCGACGAATTGTGCTGAAATGCAGAATAATCAGGCCTACAATATTGTGTTTGCCCTTTTGATCTATTGTTGATTAGCTTTGCGAAATAAATATTTACATATTTGCTTGTAAATATTTAGTATTCATTTAATTTTTTATGTGCCATCAGCAGAGCCTACTTTTTTTAAACCATGTTGTATCAACCCCTCTTTCTTATACATACATACATACATAGGTTTACAATGCGGTCCAAGGACACGTACATACATATGTGGAGGGTAAGAGTTTCAAAAAATTCCCTGTCCACTTGAATTTACTCATATCGCGATTTTAAATTGCTTTTACATACACACATACTTACGTAGTATTTATGTATTTAAAGGCGTAGGCCTCGTTATAATTATTTTCACTTATAATTTGAGTGTGTTCGTTATGTTATTTCATATGCCATCAAAATGGCTTAAGATGAGATAAGATTTCAATTTTATATTTTTAGAAGAAAACTTTTATTGTAAACTAACAGTAAGTATGCATTTTAAACCTGAAAAAGAAAGTATTTCTCTGTTCTCAACCAATATTTGTGTTCCCTTCTCTACTTCATAGAGAAAATACACCAGCACAGATACTTGAATAAAAATAGGACGCCAAGCAGGGTTGCCACTTTGGTAAATTGTTACCAAAATTGGTAGAAAAAATTTGGATTGGTAAAAAGGTAAATTTTTTCCATTTTGGTAGATTTTTGATGAACTTTCCGTCCGTGATTAACTTTTCGTAGTTATCTTTAAATATATTATAAATTTCTTTACATTCTTCTTATATAATTAAATACGTGTAAATGTATCTCGATATAAGGCGAACATATCGTGCTCCATTCAAAACTAATTTTACTGGAATCCCGAGGAGCTTTTGATTGCCTAAATATTTTAAATGATTATTTAAATATAAAGAAAAAATTGACAGGTATGTAATTACGCGCTATGATTGTTCGCAAAAAAAATTAAATCAACGCCATTTTTTATCAACGGAAATTTTAAGCAGCACATTGTTTGCTATACTCAAATAGTATTTGCTTTAAAACTCCATACCTTAAATTGTTCTAAAAATTCAGAGTAAAAAATTCGAAATTTAGACGAACATTTTTTTAATTTTTCTATATGTTGTATATAGTTTGAATCCTCGATTTTTATGGATTTAGTTAAAGCAATAAAACAATTTTACTCGAAAAATATTGCGAATATTAAAAAATTCACTTTTTTTGAGTCACTGTATTTGTCTATAACAACTCGAGTTGAAATTTTTCAAGTAATGAAGTTTCATTGTTGCCTTTAGTTTCATCACTTCCGCTTTTGGGTGAAGGAAACTGAGAATATGCCAATAATATGACTCAAATAGATAACTAGTTAAATAAAAAGTTCTTAAAGGCAATTTTAATTCTTATTGAAATAACAAAAAAAAAATTAAAAAAACTATAGCTTTAATTAAATTAGATTAGAAAATAACAAAACTGTAGTTTTTATTAAAATAATTATAAAAAAGTTATTGGTAGATATTTCCCAGATTTGGTAGATCTTTTTCAAGTGGATGGTAAATATTTTTTTTCGTCAGTGGCAAACCTGATGCCAAGCCCATAGCTCAATTGAGATCGTTAGCTCTTTCAAACACGAAAAGAGAAAGGGTAAATCAAAATGCGCCATTTTTTTGATAGACACGAAAACACCATAAGATTAGCTTGATTCTTTTTCGACTCAGGCCGGGTGTTTCATTTGAAAGGCAATCAAGTATTTTATAGATACATACTTTGTTTTAAAGTCAGATCACATTTCTGGTGTTATCAGTAATGTATAATGAACATTACACAAGTATGTATTCTCAATTTTCTGTATTCAACCAACCATTACTGTGCAATGTGCAATAGCGGTAGCTAATGCCAGAGTTTGATTCTGGTAATTTATTAAGCTTTCGTTTACGTTTGCATGTCTGTTTGAATTAATTTTATTTATATTCAATGATCACTAAAATTAGCAGTTTTTGTTATCGCCATATGAGTAATAGGGACACTCATTTAAAGTGATAAGCTACTGATATACGTATGTACATATGTATGTGTGATGGCTAAGGAAAAAATGCAATTCTACTGTACGTACAGTATTGGCCAATACAATAGCACCCCCATTTCAAAGTGATATTGTTTGCCCCTCAAGTTCATTTATTTATTTTTAGAAACTTTTAATTAAAATACATTTCATTCTCTAACAAAACTCATATAAACCCAATTTTAAAACTTAAAATAAAACAAAAATACAAAATAATGCAACAAATTTTCATTCAAAATTTCAAACTTTTTTCTCAAAAGTGCTAGAATTTTTCTGAGTACACAGTTTCATAGTCCATTCAATTTTAGTCTAATAATGTGCAAGTTTCAAGTGGCTAAAAATTACCGTTGATTTTTTAGAATTTTTTTCGCCGGAGGTGTTGCGGGTTTCTTCCATATAAAAATATAATATATATAATTTTGTTTATTCGTTATATGGAAGCAAGTGCGACAAATAAATCTGTGTACTTAGAAAAACTCTAGCACTTCTGAGAAAAAAGTTTGAAATTTGGATGAAAATTTTTTGCATTATTTTGTAGTCTTTTAAAAAGTTTTTAAACTTGGGTTTATATGAGTTTTGTTAGAGAATGAACTGTATTTTAATTAAAAATTCTTAAATTCTTAAAAATAAATAATTAAACATAAGTGGCAAACAATATCACTTTCAAAGGGGGTGCTATACTAGCTGATGGCCGCATCCGCACCCCCAATGGTTTTTGTGAGAAGCTTTTTATAGCACATGTACATATATATACTCGGCCATAAACCATTGACTGTCGAGGGGCGACCGCTCTTAGGAAAAAATTTCTATAATTTATACCTTAAACAACTTTGTACGGCGGCCGGTAAACAGCCTGCGAAAGAAAAGTTTGTAAAACTTTAAATTAATTTTTGAAATTGGCCTATAATACGGGTGCCATGTAATAAGGTCAAAAGAAATAACGTCAATTGGCACCATTTCTCATCGTGATGGGTAAAAACAAAGTCCATTGACGTTATTTCTCTTTCAAACGCACGTGTTAATTGACATTATTACACATCACGATGAGCAAAAGTGTCGGTTGTCGTTCTTTGCGCTGACCTTATCATACGTCACCATAATAAGATTTTATGCAAGTTTTTGATATTTTTGAAAGATGGTAAATCTCAAGCCGAAGGAAATTTCGCGGACTACAGAACTCGCTGATCCACACATTTTTGCGAACTTCTCGGAAACCAATGAAGTATGCACCTAAATAAATTTTGGTGACGCAAATTTTGTGTGTAAAGTTGTCAAAAACCTAAAATTTAAACTGATTGGATATATTCAAACGTCATTGCATATTTCACACTGAAAAACTAGCAGTATGCGTTCACCCAGTTCGCGGAAATTTAAAACTTTCTGACATAATCCACCAATAAATTTCCAAATAGTGTAAAGTGGCCAGTACACATTCGCTTGCCTATAACTTTGATACCAAAGGAATTATTAAACTCGTTTGGTGTGTACACATCATAATTCTCGACAGAAAGTTTGTCATTGCTTCTTGTGTAACCTAGCAGAAAATTAGTAACTGCTTCTTGTGTGTACAAATGAAAATTTCTCGATTAGTTCAGGGCTATTTCAGGCCGTCGTTTAAGACTCTTACTGGACTAGTTCTAGATGATTTTAGGACCGTTTCGGGAACTGTTCACGACTATTTCGGGACTTGTTCTATATCATTTTCACAACTATTTAAGGACCATTTTTGGCCTATTTCGATCGAGATCATTCTGGAACAAGTTCAGGAGCATATCGGTATTAGTTCAGGACCATTTTGGGACTAGTGCGGAATAATTTTGGGACTAATAAGAAACCATTCCGAGATCGTTCCAAGACTTGTTCGAGATCTTTTCCTTATTTCAGGACCATTTCGAGCCTAGTCGGCCACTATTTCAGGACAGTTTAAGGATTAAGGATAATTCAGATCCACTACACGATAGCTCACGACTATTTCAGTACCATTTCGGTACAAGCTTAGAACCATTTCAGGACTAGTTTGGGACCGTTTTGATACGCTTAAGGTACTACGGTCTCGCCGTTTCAAGACTGGTTCAAGATTCTTTCTTGACATATTCATGAATTTTTTAAAACCACTTCAGGACTACTGGCTATGAAAAAGTCGTGTACTTGTGCCGATAAAATTAATCAAATGAAAATAAATTAATGTTAATTTATTCTTTTATAATTTCTAACCTAACCTATTTATCGCCTAATGCTTTATCAATGCGTACACTGATGTTTACACATCGAATTTCCCGATGCCATTTTTTTACAGAAATGCAGAAGTGACCATGTCCAATCATATCACATAAAAAACAGTTTTTTTCTGTTTTTAATAGACAATTGATTGATATTATAAAAAAATGCGTACGACTGTAACGTTTCCGGTCAGATAATCGACTATATGTATGCCAGGCTGAAGCCGATTTTTTGTTGCTTCAAATTCAATTTCATAAATTCTGACTAGCATAAAAATTATGTCTGGTCATTATAATCCGAATATATACTTGGTACGTTGGACGCATAGTATGTATATGTATATGTATGCATGCATTGGTTTTTTCTTAGGTTCTGTAAAAAGTATTTATATTCTAGATGTTAAAGTTGCAATTAGCATCACACAATTGTATCTAAATATGTATATAGATACATACATACGTATGTCAGTCGCATAAATAAAACATGTAAATACTTATATATTTATGCATATACAATAAACACAAATATGGGTTTGACTTCGTTTATCACTTAAGTCAGCGTAAACACGCTAAAGTGTGTATGAATAAGGCAAACAGGAAAAAATATGTCGAAGAAAACAGCTGCTCTATGCGCATACATAGATGTAATTTAATATATCTAAGCATATACATATGCATTTGCATATGTACTATATACATACACTCTAGAGGGCTGCATGAATTCATTCAAAACGGTCTAAGTATGAATTATTCATTTACAAAACGAATGAATGATTTTGGCTTCACATTTTTTTGAGTTGGAGCGAATACCTGTTCTGATATATGTGTCGAGATTACAATATTCAAACAAAGTAAATATTAATTTAATTGAAATAAATGACAATTTTTTGTAAGAATATCCAAAAAATAGTTTTTCTGTGCACATATGTACAAACATATATATGTATGTATGTATGTATTGCTGCGCTCCTATTACAATACGAACAAATTTGTTTGTAGAAAAAACATTTACCGAAATGAGTTTATGATTTGAATGTTTTCCATTCATTCATTCACATTCTTCCATTTGAAGGTAGAAAATTTAAAACAAAATGGCTGCATTTCTTTATTCATTCTGAACGTTTGGAATAAACTTTTTTGTTTACTTATTCTTTAGAACGTTCCTGATGATATGTCAACGTATATTTCAAACGCATTCTGTTTATTCCGGCTGTGAAATGGGATTATCCGGAATGTATAAAGAAACGCAGCCAATGTATATTCATAACTTACAAAATTCCAAACGCTGGGTGTTTTGTATGCGAAGTAAAATATTCAAATCTACTGTACTCTGTTTGGATAGAATGAATTCATGCAGCCCTCTAATACATACATACATATGTATATATATAGATAGATCTATATGACGTTAAGTATGTAGCACTTAAATTTTTTTTAATAACTTGCTATTTGTTGGTGTGCTGTCAACATGTTTGCAATTTGAAAACGAACGTGCGGTAAGCACTCTCACGCAATTAAACAAGTACATACGATTTCTTCCCACTTACCCATAAATATTGTATACGCAAGTACATATGCATGTAAGTATGTACTTGGTGCTTTGATTGCTCGCTCATTGATTGTCATTTACAAAAGTGTCACGTTTTTCGCTTAGTATTAGCTATATGAGCCAGCAATGCAAAGGAGTTTCGTTTATTCGTTTTTTTTTTTTCAGTCTCAACTCATTCACCATATTTTCTTTATCATTATTTCCAACAACCATAAATAAAGTGTATGGTCTAAACTTATGTAGAACGTAAATATAAATATTTGCGGCATTAAGAATTCACTCAGTGTGTTAAATACACAATTTGTATTTGCCTCAGGTGGGAAAGCGATTGTAAATAACTATGCAAAATCTTATTACTTGCTTACATTTGCGGTCATATCAATAGCAACTCCATTTCAAAGTGATATTAATAATATAAATACATATATATATATGTCACATAAACCCTTAAGAAAAAAATATGAATTAATTTTTTGCGGGATTTTGATAAATAACTAACTTCTAATTATCTATGACAAAACTAGCTTTAAATTAGTTGTAAAGTCGTGCAGCAGTCATGCAGACGTTATCGGGAGTTTGTTTCCTTTACAAGCTTCCCATTAAATATCCTTCTACAGAAAATACTTCCAATACACTTTTTTCTGCACTTCGTAGATTATTTTTCGAATTCAGGACATACAAAACAAAGATGGAAATTTTACATTATTATTTTAATGTTATGTCTCATGGAATTCAAATGTGGGACCACCTACAAAAGAAAATGTAACCAAATATGCAAATATGTAATGTCAAATTAAAAAAATATTTGAAAATATAAAAAATTGAAAAAAAAATCTTTTTTTATTGATAGTTCATGTCCAAAAGTAGTTAACTACAAGTTAGTTGACATATAATACAGAGGAAACGAGGGATCACTATTTTGCGGTCATTGCCCTGAAAAGGTAGTTACCCTGCAGGGAGTGACGTTAGCTTATACCTAACTTTAGTCTGTTTACGCGAACACTAGTGCTAACTATTAACTGTGTATTTTGTTCGAAAAAAGCTAACTACTTTTGTGGGGCGATGGCCGCCCTGGATACCTCTACATTACATGTCAACTAACTTGTAACTAACTACTTTTGGACTTAAAATATCAATAAGAAAAACAAAATATATTTTTGTTTTTTTACTTTTTTATTTACTTATTTCTTTACTTTATTTTATTACATTTCATATTTGTTTACATATTCTGCTCTGGGTGGCCCCATATTCGAACACTGTCAGACATAACTTCAAAATGATAGTATAAAATTTCGATCTTCCTTTTATTTGTCCTGAATATGAAAAAGAATCTGCGAAGTTCAGAAAAAAAGTGTATTGAAAGTAATTTTTGTATGAGGATATTTAATAGAAACTTGTAAAGAAAACCAACTCCCGATTGCGTCTGCATGACTCCTGCACGACTTTACAATTCACTTTAAGTTGGTTTTGTCATAGCTAATTAAAAGTGAGGTATTAATCGAAATCTCGCCAAAAAGCTAACTATAAGTTGGTTAGTTTTAACAATTGATAATTTTTCACTGCAGGGTAGTTACGGCCAAAGTAAATAGTTAATAAATATTTACTACTAGTCAACTGCTAGTTAGTTAATAGTTAGCTGCAAACTAGTCACATTTCCTGCAGGAAAACTACAAATTTTTCCTCGGAAGTGCTAGATTTTTTTTTGAGTATGCGGTGTTATATCCCATTCAATTTTAGTTTGATAATGTGCAAGTTTCAAGTGGCTAAAAACACTGGTTTACAGCAAAAATGTTCTGTGGATGCCACTATCCAATTCCCATGTAGAATTGCTCGGTAATGCCGAAAATCGAGTTAATTTTTTTACCGTTATTCAGCTTAAAGCAAAAGTTGGTTCCTTTTAATTACGTATATCTTACGAACCAATTTACAAATCTTAATTAAAATACGGCAAATGAAATTCTCCATAAACCGTATATACATCACTTTCCGATGATAGGGCTTATAGTTTCTGACAAATTAATTAATCACTCCAGCTTTTTTTTTTATTTTTTAATGAAAAAATAAAAAAAATCAAACTTTAACAGAAAAAAAATTAAAAAAAAAAACAGGTTCTGTGCCAAATTTTTGCATTTGTACTAAAGCCTGTTCTGTTACAAAAAAAAACAAAAATCAAGTTACTGATGAAGAAAATCGATGGATAAATACGAAATAATGAGTGGTCAAATAAAAATGCGCAAGATTATTGGTCTGAAAATTGAGCACGAAATAATGTTATCATACGCCGCGTACACCTAAGTAACACGCTTTTCTGCTCATATTTCATACAAAAACTCTTTGCGCATTTTGCGGTAATAGGTTAATTTTCGCTGTCTCGATATTAACACGCGTTATGTTGTCGCTGTATAGTTTTTGCCTGCAGGTAGGTAAAAGTCGGTGATTTTTTCCCTGGAAGTACTTTGTGGTGTGTTCGGAGTGTCCATGCCTGTTGTTTTGTTGTAATTTTTCTTTTTCTCGTAAATTAATTTTAAGGGTACGAATATAACATCCGATGCGGTATTGGTTTGTTCGTTTATTATTTTGCCGTCGAAGGTTTTTACTTTAAATATTTATATGATTTTATAAAATAAGTAATGGTAAAATAATAAAGCAATAATAATAAAGAAAAAAGCCTAGTAAGTTTCTAATAAAAATATTAAATTATCTCCTCAGACTCATGAAATTTAAGATATTTAAAGCAAATTAAATAAAAAAATACACTAATACGGTTATTCCAGCGCCGCGTCAAGAATTTTTTCTGATGATATTTCCCACTGTGCGCCAATGAGAATGAGATAATGAATTAACCTGTGTGAAGCGGCCTTAGTTTGGTGCTCTAAAGCATAACCATAATCAAATTGAAATGGGGTTTGACAAGCGGTTTATTAGTTATCTTTTCAGACAAGCGGCCATCAGGGACCTCTCCGATTTGTAGGATGATTACCTTCATTACTTAAAATCATCAATTAGTGTTTTGACACTCTTCAATACTTGACAGCAAGCTACAAGGTAACTTAATGTTGAGTACCGGAGCACTGGCTTAGATGGGCCAGGCATTTTGGTTATCCGTTCGTTAGAAAGGGCATCAATCTTCTAAACATACAAGCCTAGCTGCCATCAGGGTTTTTCCAACTTGTTTTTTATATTCACAATACAATAAGAATTATATATTTTGATCAGTTTTGACTTCACATATTTTTGTTTATTTAATTTTTATACATTTTTTAATGGAAACTAGTTTGCCCTCACCCGCTTCGCCGAGTGTACGAAATTTCTGCGTAAGTGTAATTTATTTCAATAAAGCGCAACATATTTAAACTAAGCCAAAAACAAAGGAGATTAGTCCTTAGTTAGGAGTTGTTTTAATTTAATTTTATTTATTTTTTCAAATTAAACAGTCTTAAACCTCTTGTGTTGCCACGCATATTATGATTTAATTCATATTGAGCTTGGCTTTTTAAACAGTTGGCAACCCTCATACTTCTGGTTAAGAAATGAGGCTTTTTCAAAATCCTTTTTATTGATACGTATGTATATTGTAATAAATAACTTATCTTATTAAATAATTTGAATGTTGAATGTTTTAAACAGGTGGCAATCCCCTTCATATACCTCAAGTATATTCCAAATGGCAATCTTCTTCAAAATATTTTCGTATGTATGTATATACATATGTATATGCATATGGGCAAATCTAAAAAACGGGTAACTTTGGTGTTAATTAGATTTATTTTCACTGTTGGAAACTATATCAAGCTGGTTGCTTTTGGATATAATTCATTGACGTATACTTGAAGCCTCAAAAAATTTGGATCAATTTGCTGCATAACTTTTAAATTATAGGTGTTTCAGTTAAAAAAAATAATGAAAACAAGTGAATTTTTTATGTAATATTTAAGAGGGGCAAACTTCATTATGTCATAACTTTTGAAGCACACCATACTCTGATTTGAAATTTAATGGGCATTTAGCACTGTATACTTCATATGTAGTTGGTAAGAAAAATGTGCATCAAAAAATAACGAAATGGCAAGTAACTCAAAGTCTGTTACTCCACATTTCACAATTTTCCCCCGATTTAGTACTTTTAATTATGCTCCTTCTTGTATTTTACTAAAATTTTGCACACGCTTGTATTTTAATATTTCCTTCACTATCTCATAAAATCATCGGTTCACTCTAAAATCTAGCTCCCATACAACTGATTGTCCAGAGACGTTGTTTTGCGTTATAACTCCTCCAATTAAACAGGTAAATTTTAGTATAGGTTAACTTTAACATATAGCACGCATACAATTTATTATTCAGATATGAAGTTAGAGTTATAGCGCAAAAACACATATCTGAGTAATCAATTTTATTGGAGCTATACGTTAAAGTGCACGCATTTGGATAATTTTAAGGAATAATTAAGCTAATATTAAAAAACCGTTATGTGCAAAATTTTAGTAAAATAACTTCAAAACTGAGGGAGTCTTTTATAAAATAGTTAAAATTTAATCAAATTTTCAAATACCGTTATCTCGAAAACCGGAGCCAATCTGGTAAAACGGGGATGCCATTGAATTTAGAACGTTTCAATTAAGTGACTGCAACTCTCAAAATCTTTGCTCAAAATTTACAACTTGAACAACGTAATTTGAACCCAGCTTATTCTTTTGTTTTCTATTTGATGTTTATTCCTCGTCTAACTTTTGAAGCACTTTATGTAAATCAATTACACTTATATTAATCGATTTATTAAGATAATACGAATAATATGATATATAAAACATAGGTGTGCTCACAAATTTAAAAATAAAATTTTTTTGGAGTGTACCTATATTTTAGATTTTCCCATATATATAGTATATATATATATTTTACGCATATATGCGTGCACCAATCTATTAATATCGTTGAATTATTTTAACTAGTGTTCGCCCAGCGGTTGAAATTCAACCGCTAAAATTAAGGATAGTTTATGTGAGTTGAATTGAGCTGAAATAAAATTTGTTGGAATGGGTTAAGTGGAGGGGAGTTTAGCTTAGTACTTAGCATAACATAACATAGAATAGCATTAGATTCAATAACATAACATATGTAGCATAACACATCACAATATAACATCGCACATTCTTCAGTTGTATTTCCTTTTTATCCCTATCACTATCTTCCTCTCTATCTTTGTCTCTATCGCTTTTAATGTTTATGGTTATGTTTATCTACACCTTCATGTTCATGTTCATGTTCATGTTCAAGTTCATGTTCATGTTCATTTTCATGTTCATGTTCATGTTCATGTTCATGTTCATGTTCATGTTCATTTTCATGTTCATGTTCATGTCATGTTCATGTTCATGTACATATTCATCTTCATCTTCATCTTCATCTTCATCTTCATCTTCATCTTCAT
>NW_023458564.1:424441-433661 GCF_013731165.1 Rhagoletis pomonella
TTCATCTTCATCTTCATCTTCATCTTCATCTTCATCTTCATCTTCATATTCACCTTCGTCTTCATATTTATCTTTTCCTTTATCCTGATCTATATCTTCATTCTTTCCTTCCTCTTTTTCTTTATATTGTTTCTTTAGTGATATCATGTCATGTGTTGAAATTGGGTGTGGTGAGTTGCAGTGTGCAGGGTGTGGGAGTTACGGTGTTATGAATTCAGGTGTGGTGGTCTTAAGAGGTTTGGTGAATTTAGTTGTGGTGAGTTGAGGTGTGGTGAATTAAGGTGTGGTGAGTTAAGGTGTGGTGAGAAAGTTAAGGTGTGGTGAATTAAGGTGTGGTAGATTAAGGTGTGGTGAGTTGAGATGTGGTGAGAAAGTTAGGGTGTGGTGAGTTAAGGTGTGGTGAATTAAAGTGTGGGGGATTTAGGTGTGGTGAATTAAGGTGTGGTGAATTTAGGTGTGGTGAGTGAAGTTGTGGTGGATTTAGGTGTGGGGAGTTAAGGTGTGGTGAATTAATGCGTAGCGAACTCAGGTGGAGTTAAGTTAAGTTAAGGGGTTAAGTTAAGATAAGTTATCTTTATCCTTATCTTCATATTCATCTTCATCTTCTTCCTCGTCTTGGTCTTCATCTTCTTCTTCATCTTTATCCTTTCCTTTATCCTGATCTAAATATGTCCATTCTTTTCTTCATTTACATATTCACCCCCACCATTGCTATTAGGTTAGGTATTTAAATTTCCCTTCCTCTTTGTCTTTATATTTAGGTTTCTTTACTTTTATTTTAATTTCTGTATTTATCCCTTTCTTCTTCTCCATACTCAAAATTATCTTCATCCTTGTTTGAGGCTAATCTATTCATGTACATACATACATACATCTTATTCCTAAACTGCTGCTTAGCACGTTTCTTTAATTCACTATCAATATTAAAGCATACATTTAGGAGGCATTTCCGCCCCAACCATGTACATGTATGGCATTGGTATTGGTGTGACTTTTGAATTGATTTTTTCGCTCTATTTTAAACTAATTTGAAATTTTAAAAATTGCCTGCACATCAGCATCAAAATACCTTTCTAATGATATATAATTGTTTATACCTTAGAAGTACAGTTTAGCCGTAAAAGGGGTGTAAAGGAAACATGATTGCCTATTTATATAATTGATATCTATTGCAAAATTTTATACAGACAAGGCTAAAAAGTAGAAAATAAATAAAATCAAAAATAAAAAATGTTTAATATACCACGCTTTTATAAATGGACTAAAAAGTAGTAAATAATATTTCTCAGTCCCATAAAATTTGTTTTGATAACTTTTGATTTTGAAATTTTAGCAAAAGTCATTATAAACAGTTATGAGATTGAAAATGAAAAGCGTGGGGCGCATGTAAAAGACTTGAATTGATATGAAAAGTAATACATGTATGTATGTATGTATGTGGGTAAATGAATAACGACCGCTTAAAATCGATCTCAAAATTTGTACTTTCGCTGAAGAAATTTTAGGTCTATGTTATATAGTTTGACTATTGTCAATTAAATCTAATGCTTTGTATTGCATGCGCTCCACGTTTTTCGTTTTCAATCTCATACATTGATTTTAATGACTTTTGCTAAAAATTCAAAATCAAAAGTTATCAAAACAAATTCTGTGGGACTGAGAAATATTATTTTCTATTTTTAGTCCATTTATAAAAGCGTGGTATATTAAAAAGTTTTTTATCTTTATTTTATTTATTGTCTTTTAATATGGTATTGATTTTATATATCACCATACCAAGTTCCATTACTCTACGCCGTTGAGTCTACGGGAAAAAACTTCTAGAGGTATGCACTATGAAAAATTCAGTTTGTATGGGAGGTGCCATGAGCAAAATATTGATTTTATATATCTCCGTACTAAGTTCCACAATGACTTCCAGAGATGTGCAGTATAGGAGGTACCACACTCCCTCGTCTAATCGAGATAAAATCTATGTCCTATATTTTAAGTTTGGCTAAATGACACCAGTATGCAAAATTTCATGATGATCAGTTGAGTACTTTAAGCGTGAAAGCGTAACAAACAAACAAACTCACTTTCGCTTTTATAATATTCAAAAGTAAAGTAAGGATTCTGAAATTTCAGTTAAAGATAGTTGAATTTTTATAATTTTTGCACAAAGTTGGAAATTTTAGATTTATATGGTTCTTGCTCGATATTGAGCTACTTATACTTTTATAAAAATTAATAAAAACAAATTAAATAAAATTAAACAAAATAAAAATAGTCAAACGGGTCCTATTCCTATTATTTTGTGGACAACTGTATATAAAAACAATTTGGCAGTAAAAACCTTTAAGAATTCGAACGAATGTGGTGTATTTGTGGAATATATTTATGTATGTATAACATTTTTGTGCCTACAAAGCTGTGACTTACAGATGAATATTTTTTTATGATTCAAATTTGGCAATATTTTTTTTTTTTTTTGTTATAAAAATTAAATTTATGAAATCAGTTAGATACGAGCTTACGAATAATTAGTTAGTATCATATTCCAAGAAGAAGATCAACTTGTTGGTAACTGGATGATATTAAAATGTTATATACAACTGTTATATACATATGTATATACAGTGAAACCTCCCTTGGGCGGACACTCACCGTCAGTCATTTTTTGTCCGCCCAAGAGAGGTGTCCGCTTAATGGAGGGGAAGCCTATTTTAGAACTTTTTAATGTTTTAATTAATTGAATAGTCACTATTTCTTATTTGAATAAAAGATATTGATATTACATCGTTCAAACAAAAATGTGCATGTATTTTTTCAAAAGTGCACATTTCATTTATGTGCGTAAGTACATATTAAGTAATAACAAAATAAAAATAAATATTACATTTTAGTCCATAAACTACATAAAATCATAGCTTCATTACATAAAAACTGGGAAATTGTCGATTGACGTAAATTTTATTTTTAATATTTTTCAGTGTCAGTACCTTTTTCATCAATAGTTTTCATGTTTTTATCAGTCTCCAAGGGTTTCTGACAATTCAAATAACGAACCTAAACCACTGCGCAAACCATCCTAAATGTGTGCATAACAATCACATTTTGTGCGGGAAGTCCCCTTTTTCCATTTAGTAGTCCGCCTATGAGGAGTTCGCGTCCGCTCAACGGAGGTTTTTGTTTGATTTGTTATGAAAAGAAATCTTAATGTCCGTTGATAAGAGGTTCGCGTCCGCCCAATAGAGTTTTTGTGTCAATTTTATGCAAAATAACTGTCCGCGTCCGGCCAAGAGAGTGTCCGCTTAAGAGAGAGTAATTTGTTCCGAAATTTATACTTAAAACTTGGTATAGGAAGAAAAATGTCCGCCCAAGGGAGGTGTCCGTCTAATAGAGGTGTCCGTTAGGAGAGGTTTCACTGTATATGTATATACATATATGTATATGTACATTAGAGTGGTCCAAAAAAATTAAGTTGGAATTTTAATGCCGGCACCCCCTTGGATTGTTCTATATCGAATGAAATATACCCCTATTTTTTATTTTGAAATCAAAAAATATTTGGGGGTGCTCAAAGCGCTCAAAGTTTTCCATATATTTTATATGGAGAAAAAACCATTTTTCGTAGAAATGGTATACAACTCTTAAAAATCAATATTTTTCAATCGGAAAACTGTGGTTCTCTTCAGGAGACTTCCAGTATTAATATCCAATTGTTTATTTAGCCATTTTTTATGATTTAAGATTTTTCCATTGCATTTTCTAGGGGGTTGGAGGACCTATAAAATATAGTTACTATGAAATAATGGTTAAAGAGACAATTGCGTACTGGGAATCTCCTGAAGATAAGAAAAGTTTTCCGATCGAAAAATATTGATTTTTAAGAGTTTTATACCATTTCTACGAAGAATGGTTTTTTCTCCATATAAAATACATGGAAAACTTTGAGCGCTTTGTGCACCCCCTAAATATTTTTTGATTTCAAAATAAAAAAAATAGGGGTATATTTCTTTCGATATAGAACAATCCTAGGGGGTGCCGGCATTAAAAATCCGACCTTATTTTTTTACATACATTTTTGGACCACTTTAATGTACATACATACATATGTATCCAACGACTACTTAATTTGGCATAACTGGAATGTTTTCTTCGATTCCATTATATTTTCAGCTGAACAAGTTGTCTTTTTCTGTGACTCCAAGATGTATGACAGTATGTATGCAATTTTGGAGTTGTTTTGTTTTGATTTTTCTAGACTTTCATATGCAATTTTTGTTTATGCGTGAACGAGTTTTCGTGACTTGTTACATTCAACAACACAAATATATTGAAGCCTTGGCCGTTAAAAATGGCATAATTAGCAGTTTTTAATCTCATGCACGTGCTATGCAAATTGGTATTCGTGCAAGCGTATACATTTTTCCATTTAAGTATTTTAATCTATTTAAATGTTTTCATCTAATGTTTTTCTAGTATATTTATGTATGCACATGCACTAAAAAAATATATTGACTTTATTGTATGTATTTTCAATGTCATCTTTTACAGATTCGGTTCCGGGAGCAGTCAGGCATCTCAGAGTAGCGGCGATATTTGTCGCATCTGCCATTGTGAAAGTGATCCACAAAATCCCTTGCTGACGCCATGTTACTGCGCGGGTAGCTTAAAGTACGTACATCAGGCATGTCTCCAACAATGGCTAACTGCATCAGAAACGAATGCCTGTGAGTTATGCAAATTTCCATTCATAATGCATACAAAAATCAAACCATTCAATGAGGTAAGTAATTGAAGTTTAATACGGGTAAAAATGTAAAAAAATATACATACTTAAATACTATCGAGAGATTTTCATTTCAATATTTATAAGTATCTTTAACTTAAAAAACAACTCTTTACAGCTGCGCAATTAATTGATTAATCGAAGTTTCATACAAAATATGTGTGGAATAATGCAATTACACGAATATTTTAATTGAATTTACTTATAAACATCCACCGCTTACACCTTTTTGCTAATGTTCGGCTGATATTTTCTACCGATTTGTTAAACAAATTGGGAAGCCTGCTTTTCTGTGCCCTCTCGGAAGGGCAGACGTTTTCATAAGAAGCTATTTAATGTCAGAAATACATTCTGAAGTTATACATTGCCTGTCGAGGGGCGTCCACTATTAAGAAAGCCTTTTCTATTATTTAAATGTTTCACCGGCGAGTGAGATTTTCTAACGCCTCGGCGACGCACACTGATGCCTAACTAAAATCCACTTTATTCCTTTTTTAATTTTCACCGAAATTTTAAAGTTTTTATTCGTCAATTTTAGAAAAAAAATTAGGTAATTATGCAGTTTTTTAGTCCATTAAATAATAAAGCGTGCTGAAAATATTTTTATATGAAAAAAATCATTGCGAATTCTTAGTCACTTGAAACTTGTACTTTATTACTTTTACTAAAATTTAATAGGCACACCTGAAATTTTTCTAAAAATTCTGAATAGTTATTTAGAAGTTTTGGGGAACATTCTCTATAAAACTGTAACTTTTATTTGTGCAATTATTTTTCGCTTCGAGGGAACTCTATAATTATTTTTAACTAGTTTTTATTATGTATGTAACATTTATTTATAGCTGCAGGATAATATATTTTCTTCAACTACTTTTTTTCCTTCAACTACCAAAAATTTTTAAAACCCACGAAAAATCAATATATTTACAAAACTAGGAGCCAAATGTAGTATAACTGCGTTTTAAAATTTTCTCGCTGACGTCAGGATTTTTTTTGAAGGACTTTGAAATTTCTAGGATGTCTATGATTGAATAAAAAAATTATTTAAAGATTTGGTGCATTGTAGAGTATCTAACAATATGGGTATCAATTAAAAGGAGACATTCAGCAGAATCCAAAAAAAAAAAATTAATTTTTGGTGCACCAGAACAAATAAGTGTTGAAAATGTCCTTTTAAAACTTTATCCTTGAATATCCTTGGAAATTTCCAATATTTATTTTTGAACAAAATATATGTCAAGGACCAATATTTACAACCAAATCCTCGAATTTCGTCCTTCTAACTTTATTAGTTTTACATAAAAAAGTTTTACACTTCTCTTTATAAGATATTGATAGTTACAATGTATACATGAGTCATAGGTAAAAAAGTAATTTCTCCGTTTTTCGAAGTTAGCCTCCGAAATCGAAATATGGGCCTTCGAAGCTCGAAATAGGGTCTTTGGTAAAAAATTATTTTTTATTGTTATATATAAATAACTAAAAGGCTAAAAATATAGACGTAGTCCGCCTTTTGCTCTTATTTAAATGGTATATAACTTTTTTTATGCAAACTTATATTACAGGTGCTATAAGTGGTCGAATTAATCCTTATATTTCAAACAATTTTGAACTGATTTTTAAAACATTGGTATCGCAGTAAACGCGATTAAACCCTCTTTCTTCTGATATGCATATTTGTATATTTCGTATGTAAAAATTTGAGAAAAAACATTTAAAAGGGAGAAATACCCTTTTTTTATAATTTAAAAAAAAAATGTATATCGTGTAAACGAAAACAAACTTTCTTCTTCTGGTATGCATGATAACATATACCATATAGGAAATACGCGAAATTTCAGAGGAATTGGAGCACGGCTACTGCTCTTGGTCATAGCTTGAAGATGGATAGGTCTCTAGTGAGAGCAACTGCAAGCATATTATACTGTAGTGTCTATCAGGTGGAGGTCTTTGCCATAAGTACGTCTGTTTTAGGGAAAATGACTTATGCGTCTCTCTCTCTTTGCTGGGTTCTTAAGCATAGGAATATCGATAGGAACGAAAATTTACAAGTACACCACAGCCGTAGCAAATGTCCCATGGATCAACCGATGCGACTGTGAAGTAGATAATAATTTCATAATAATATAATAGATGGCGCTTACACATATGTTAGTGTGTGGCCGACCTTCTACTCCTATTTGTGGCGTGCGCCTTGATATTGTCACAAAAGGAGGAGGGACCTACAGTTTTACGCCGACTCCGAACGGCGATTGTATTTTTATGAGAAGCTGATTTTCATCACAGAAATACACTCGGTGGTTTGCCATTGCCTGCCGAGATGCGACCGCCGTTAAGAAAAAACCTTTTTTTACGATGTTGCTTTTACCAGGGCTTGAACTGAGGCCCTGCGGAGTGGAAGCGCGCCCTGCTTACCACTACACCACAGCGGCCGCGAAGTAGATATCTTGTTAAAAGTGTACTATCAGGCTATTCGGTAAGTCGGATAGTCGATTAGCAACTTTCTTTTTTGTCGTTTGATAGTCGAATAGCAATTATTCATTTAAACGCTCGAATTAGACTAACCGTTCACCATTGATTACTCTGGAAATCGACTAACCGAAATTATTCGAATAGTGACATTAAGTATTAAACAAATATAAAAAGCCAGTTGACAGAAAATAACCGGTCGAAAAATCGAACACGAACGGTTAGTCGACTAGTTTGTAAGCGGTTAGTTGAAAAAGTCGAAAGGAAATGGTTAATCGATTAAGTGAAGTCCGCTATGTTATGAAACAACTTTTGCTAATCGATTAACCGATTAGTCGACTAGCCATTAACCAGCGCTCTACAGTGAAGTTTTAAGGTCTTTACGGCCAAGGCTTAGTAAGAAATGAGAAACTAAGGTACTTTTGACACAATACTTCACCGATGGTATATATCCACCAGTTTTCTCTGCTGTCGACATGAGGTAGCGATTCTGGATTTCCCATGCCAATGTCCAGCAGACTTTTTTTTATTTGGCTCTACAACCATTCATCGGTTTAGGCCGAGACCAAAAAACTTCGACAATTGCTTTCTCTCCTTTGCGCCAGTTGTACATCATCCCGATTGCAGACAGGTCCTTTGTTTTGATCTCCCATGGGTGTCGATTCAACGGATTTTTTCACTGGCGCCTCATCATCCATGCGTACCACATGCTCAAGCCGGCGCAATTGTTCTATATATGTATGCATTTTCATCATCTTCTGTACCCGTCGCCCACGGAACAGGGCCAGCAGGAAAGGCGCCTAGATCACTTGCGATCTCGTTTTCTCACCAGCTATGTAGGCAGGTACACAGGAAGTGAATCTATCGGACCTCATCAATTTCATCCAGGGCTGTTAGAGGGCATTGTCAATGGACTAACATGTCTAGCAGTGAAAGTATCAAAACTTGATCCACAACTTCCTTACCTAACCTTTCCTTTGGCCGAGCGTTCTCAGGCATCCAGTGTATGCAGAATAGACCGTTCGTTAAAATTAAAATTTGGTTTGCCGGGCGGAAAAAGATGTGTTTTGGTCTAAAAATAAGCTGTGCAAAATTTTATTCGAATATGATAACTCTAAGTACTTGCGCGTTGCATTTGAAAATTTAGAAAACCATATGCATTCTGGGAAAAAAATTTGTAACAAAATAGTTGAAAGTCGTGAATTTTATAGTCATTTGCTATGTAAAATAACTCACACAATCTGAATATGAGGTCAAAAATTAAAAAAGTAGAATACGTTTTAAGAATTTGCGAAATTATCGTTTTTTTTCAGATTGAGAAAACTGCATTTTCAATTTTTTCCAAAAATATCCGGTTGTGATTATCACACCACAAAAAGATGTCCACCAGATTAAAGGTCTTTGAAATCTCTACGAACCTGCTATACAATGTTTTGCAATCAAATTATCAGTTTAAGAGTTATCTGCCAATTTATTAGTGAAATCGGACACAATTTTAAGTCGCATCGTTATTCTACTGTGAATTACACCTAAAAGCTGCAAACTTTTTGTTCTTATTTTTATGCTAAGTTAAAGCTTATTTAATTTCAAAGTATATAGATCTAAATTTTTTGCAAATCGATTTGAAAATAGAAAAGTTATAGCAAATTTAGTAAATTACATTGGATTCAAGCAACGTATCGATACTGTACAGCACATTTGATTGTAAAATAAATTAAAATATCATTTCCAGGGGCATGTTATGCACATCGCAATTAGAAAAAACAGCTGACAATAGGTTTGTTTCATTAAGCAATAGTTTTAAATATTTTTTAACAATTGTTACAAATTATCATGCTTTGGCTAGCAAAAAAGTTGATAAAATAAGATAAATTGAGATAGCAAAATAACATTTGATTTTTAGATAAGGTTTGGAAGTTTCTGCGGGATACATTTATACTTGTAAAACTGAAACAATGGTACTTATTGAATGTGTTA
>NW_023458564.1:433761-437451 GCF_013731165.1 Rhagoletis pomonella
CGACCGACCAGACACAATCATTCGTTATTATTGCATCCACGTCGCCGGCTTGCACCATACGACCGTTCGCAAATGCTAGCACGACGTGCTTCCCTTTTGGGCAAGGACATCGGCGATGGGTCGCCATTGATACCTACAGTTGGCAAAGATGGATTCCAGGTGTGCATGGATGTGTCGCAGTTCAAACCAAAGGAATTAACCGTTAAAACTGTAGACAAAACTGTTATTGTGGAGGGCAAACACGAAGAGCGAGAAGATGATCATGGATTGATTCAACGCCACTTCATCCGCAAGTACACACTGCCCAAAGACTATGATCCCAAAGACGTTGTGTCTACAATTTCATCGGATGGTGTTCTGACGGTGAAGGCACCACCACCACCAAGTAAGGCTATTAAAGCAAATGAACGCATAGTCCAAATACAACAAACTGGGCCGGCTCATTTGAGTGTTAAGGCGCCTGAAGAAGCTGCCAACGAAGGCAAACCAAAGGAGAATGGAGATAAGAAATCTGCGAAGTAGGTGGTAGCTTCGTAGAGAAAACAATACGAAGCATACACATACAAATGAAATACAAACATTCTTTTGCATCAGCTAGTTCTTAGTACGTATTTTCTTCAAGTAACTGAATTCTTGTACTATTTTATGTTTTAATTGTATTTTGAAATTGACTACTATGTAGTATTAAAGTGCGTACATGAGTGTTTTTAACTGCCTGTAAACTGAATTTGTTCAACAAATAAATCTTAAGTTTTTTGTACTCTAGTAATTTTATTGTTTCTATCTTCGGGAAATTATAAATAACCAAGGTAAATTTGGCAAGATAAGCCCTAAAGCTCAATGCAAGCGTCAACGTTTGGGTGGGGTTTAGTAGCGCTCTCAACTATTTCGGGCTATTCCGTGCAAAGGGGTGGCCCGATCCAAAAAAAATTCCACACTTGTAGTCAAGGGTCTACGCATTATTTTAACACTCGCTTTTGTAAATTTTGGTCACTAATTTATTTACAAATTGGGTTTGAAATATGCCCTTTTTTGTAAAATTCGGAAATTAGCGTACATTTATCACTCCTATTTTCCTTAAAGCAGCCACTTCACCAATGCATTTTTGTATTCCCCTTCACTTTACACTTTACTTGATTAGTTATAACTTGGGGTACTCTTTATGAATTTGTACAACGATTTTGGGTTGCTGTGCCCAAACGCGTGAATCGAATCAAAAAACTTTTACACACACTTGTAGGCAACAGTTCACGCTTTATTACAAAAATTTACTAAATCTGTGCACTAATTTAACAATAATGTCGGTTGGAAATATGGTATTTGTTGCAAGTTTTTGTTATAAATTTGTATATACATTTTTATATAAAAGATATTTTTATAAAACACCCAGTAACCAAAATAGACATCACTGGGGCGGCAGCCCCAGGTCTACCACACAGAAAGGGAATTCTAGTTACCTCATCCTTTCCCAAGGTTAGATCACTGGGGCGGGTTATAATCCCTAAGCGCGGACGAAGGCCGCCTACGCAGAAAGGTGTTCTCTGCAAAAGGTGTTCAGCCCCCCTTCTTCGGACGCAAGTTTAACTTTGTTTTTTCCTTCCAAAAAATATAAAATTCCCCTATTTTCAAACAGCTCCCAAGGGGTCTTTAGGGGGGGAGGGGGATGTGGGTTGACTTTTCATAAATCGGCGTTCATCCTCCTTCGTTTAGGGGGGGTTAGGGGAGCTACGCAGAATGGTGTTTTCTGCAAAAGGTGTTCAGCTCCCCTACTTTGGCAACACAGAAAGGAGAATTCTACTGCCTGAGGGTTATAATCCCTAAGTGCGGCCGAAGGCCGCCTACGCAGAAAGGAATTCTACGCAAAATTCATTTGTTAAAAAGAACATTTTTTTTATAAAAACTTATTTTTTCTATTTTTAATTAACTATCTATCCGATATATAATTTGCCATTTCTTTTATTAAAAAATCCCACGGTTTCTGTTGGTTGGGTCATATTCCACTTCAGTTTGCATAAGAAAATTCCGTTTTTCCCCCTTTTTCAAACGGTTCCCTAGGGGCCTATGGGAGGAGCCCAATTGGGGGCGCCTTTTTAGAAATCGGGGACCGTCCCCTTTCTAGTGGGGGGAGTTTGGGGGGCCCACCCCCTTCCCCCCCCCAAAAAAAACGATGCGAGCGCTACTAAACATTTCCCTGTTTAGTACGTGGCCTAACTATTTCGAGGTATTGCGTCCAAAGTGGTGACCCGATACAAAAAAAATTTGCACACGCTTGTAGTCAAGGGTCTACACATTATTTTAACACCTACTTTTGTAATTTTTGGTTACTCATTTATTTACAAATTTGGTTTGAAATATGCCCTTGTTTGCAAAATTCGGAAATTAGCGTACATTTATCACTCCTATTCTCCTTAAAGCAGCCACTTCACCAATATATTTTTATATTCCCCTTCACTTTACACTTTAGTCGACTAGTTATAACTTTCTTTATGACTTTAATATTAACCAATTAATCACAATTCATTAAATAAAAACACCTTCAAAATCACGCGTGTGACCTTGGTTGCATATGCAAATTAAATGGCGGAGTTCAGCTGTCAAACTCTAAAATATGCAAAAGAATGAGAGACCAAAGAAGATAAGGTATAACCCAGTAAGCATTAAAAATATAAACCTTTCCATGGCAAATATTTATTTACTGTCCCTGTGGCTTCTTTCGGGTGTTGGGTATGGTTGTATTGAGATCGATAGAGGACTTAGTCCTGATCATAACCATAATAGACTTCGCTGAGCCGGCAGCCCCAGGTTTACCACACAGAAAGGGAATTCTAGTTACCTCATCCTTTCCCAAGACTATATCACTGGAGCAGTAGCCCCAGTTGGGTGCACACCAAAAGGAGAATTCTATTTGGTAAGGGCTATAAACCTAAAGCGCGGCCGAAGGCCGCCTACGCAGAAAGGTGGGCTGACTTCCAAAACGTACCAATACAATGTTTGGATACTGTTCTACTGCGGTATTTAAACTGTTTGTGTTTACAGAGTTGCAAAACATTGCAACATATACATTGCATATTTTGAATATTTAGTAAAACAATGATCACCATTTCGGTATTTTCCATTTTTAAAACCCAAATGGTAACTAAAACCAAACGAAGCATCAACTTTGTTTTTGATGCGCTGATTACTCTAGCGATACGTTTCGATAACTTTTCGGATGAGTTTCGGAAAAGTATACATTGTCAAACAATAGTTGCGTTTGGTACGTATGCAATGCAATTGACGTTTTGGAAGTCAGCCGTGTTCTCTGCGAAAGGTGTTCAGCCCCCCTTCTTTCGCCTGATAACCACCTTGGGATAATTTCTTTTATTTAAAAACTCCACAGATTCTGTTAGTTTTCAGTCTCCAATGCGGGTAATATTCCGATCTCAATTTGCGTATGTGTATATAAAAAGAATAAAATAAAAAACAACACAATGGAAAAGAATGTCCAGCAAAAAATATGTATTTTAATAAGTAAAGAGCCAAAATGTACTAAGCAAAGAGAAAGTAAAAAGAGCCACACTTTGCTAAGTAAAGAGCCGCATTTGGCTCAAAGAGCCGCGTTTTCCCACCGTTGGTATATATGTATGTATGTAAATCTATTGTTGGACTTAAGAGCGAAATACACCACACAAGCGGTTTGACAAACCAAGC
>NW_023458564.1:437551-453676 GCF_013731165.1 Rhagoletis pomonella
CGACCGACCAGACACAATCATTCGTTATTATTGCATCCACGTCGCCGTCTTGCACCATACGACCGTTCGCAAATGCTAGCACGACGTGCTTCCCTTTTGGGCAAAGACATCGGCGATGGATCGCCATTGATACCTACAGTTGGCAAAGATGGATTCCAGGTGTGCATGGACGTGTCGCAGTTCAAACCAAAGGAATTAACCGTTAAAACTGTAGACAAAACTGTTATTGTGGAGGGCAAACACGAAGAGCGAGAAGATGATCATGGATTGATTCAACGCCACTTCATCCGCAAGTACACACTGCCCAAAGACTATGATCCCAAAGACGTTGTGTCTACAATTTCATCAGATGGTGTTTTGACGGTGAAGGCACCACCACCACCAAGTAAGGCTATTAAAGCAAATGAACGCATAGTCCAAATACAACAAACTGGGCCGGCTCATTTGAGTGTTAAGGCGCCTGAAGAAGCTGCCAACGAAGGCAAACCAAAGGAGAATGGAGATAAGAAATCTGCGAAGTAGGTGGTAGCTTCGTGGAGAAGACGATACGAAGCATACACATACAAATGAAATACAAACATTCTTTTGCATCAGCTAGATCTTAGTACGTATTTTTTTCAAGTAACTGAATTCTTGTACTATTTTATGTTTTAATTGTATTTTGAAATTGACTACTATGTAGTATTAAAGTGCGTACATGAGTGTTTTTAACTGCCTGTAAACTGAATTTGTTCAACAAATAAATCTTAAGTTTTTTGTACTCTAGTAATTTTATTGTTTTTATCTTTGGGAAATTATAAATAATCAAGGTAAATTTGGCAAGATAAGCCCTACACAGCTCAATGCAAGCGTCAACTTTTGGGTGGGGTTTAGTAGCGCTCACATTCAGGTCTACCACGCAGAAAGGGAATTCTAGTTACCTCATCCTTTCCTAAGGTTACATCACTGCGGCGGTAGCCCCAGTTAAGTCACACAGAAAGGAGAATTCTACGTAATAAGGGTTATAATCCATAAGCGCGGCCAAAGGCCGCCTACGCAGGAAGGTGTTCTCTGCAAAAGGTGTTCAGATAGTGATAACCAGACATTGAACAACTGGCCCTAAAACTGTTTGTGTTTACAGAGTTGCAAAACATTGCAACATATAGACTGCTTTTACACAGTTGAAGTATTGAATTCAATTCTGCTCGCATGTGGAAGAGAGGGGGTGAGAAGAAAAGGGACGAGTACACATGCGTCTGTACCGTCAAGTCGTTTCAACTTTCTTGCTTTGCTTTTGGCATTTTCGTTGCTTCCCATTTAAAGAACCAAAAACTTGAATTCAACAGAATTGAAACCTGTAAAAGCAAATAGAAAACACAAAAGAGAATGAGCAAGAATTGCTTTCAAGTACTTGAATCATGTAAATCGGGTGATACATTAGGTGTGTACTCGTATTGAGAGGACAAAATTCTCCAGCAGAAAAAGTTCTGAGAATTCAGCAGCATTCGCTCTCAAAGAGACGAAATATCAACAGAAGTACGAGAACGCAAAATTTGCAAAAACTTGCAACCTTCGAAACATCTGATCACTTGCACAGTTGCCACTGGTGATTAATTTGGCAATTTATTTTCTGCTTGGTGCATTTTCCCCCGATTTGGCATTTTATACAATTGAATAGTTTTGGTTAAGAAAACCCTTTTTAAAATACGAATTAATTATATCGGAATGAATAAGTTATTTTTCTCATAATTATTTCTGATATCACATAGTGACGCATTAAAAACAAGAGTATCTCCTCCAAACACCCATCTTTGATCCAAAATAATGTAATAGAGTAGGTTTAAAATTATAAAATTTTCATTTCAACAATCAACCTACCAAACCGAAAACTTCAGCAAAACAACATTTTAGCATGTTGCATTTAAATCTATTTTGGTATATTTAAAGGAAATTTATGGTACAAACGAAAAATGTCATACGGCAACCATAGTCAGCACGCACTAAGGGCCGGTTGTTCAATGTCTGGTTATCACTACCACTACACTATCGACGATTTCGACATCATGCATGTAACATGTGATCGATAAAGCAGTGGTTGTGCTTAACCGGAGCTTCTACCTCCGATTTGTGCTAATCAGACATTGAACAACCGGCCCTAAAGTAAACAAACTGCATTTTAATTAATGCATTAATAGCAAATTAACGAAAAATAAATTCAACAAACGTTGTGCTTATTAAATTTACGCACTTTTTAGTTATATACTAGCATTAATAATAAAATTTGCAATAAATAACTCAAAAAGGCCATATTTTCTTTTGTTTATTTACAAACATGTGTTTGTGATCAGCTGATTTTCTTACTTGCAAGTTTTCGCTGGGAAACATTTTTCCAGCAGAAATTTGCAGCTCTCTTTCACATTTTGCTCTCTCAATTTCCCCTACTTTGCAAGTTTTTGGGGTACGAGAACGCAAAACCAGTAAAAGTTTTCTAAAACTTTAGATAGTTAGGCGTACGAGTACACACCTATTGCATATTTTGAATATTTAGTAAAACAATGATCACCATTTCGGTATTTTCCATTTTTAAAACCCAAATGGTAACTAAAACCAAACGAAGCATCAACTTTGTTTTTGATGCGCTGATTACTCTAGCGATACGTTTCGATAACTTTTCGGAAAAGTATACTATTAGTCTGTTCCTTTGAACTTCGGACTAAAACCTGTGGAACTGTCAAACTACAATTTTACGCTCTCAAATGAGAGTAAAAGGAGAACAGATGCAGAAGTGCATAGGAACGCAAAAAGCACTATTTCCTGTAAAAACGTCAGACGGTTTGTTTACATGTCATTGGTGCTACACCGATTTGGCTGAAATATCACTAAATAATTATTAAAATTTATACATATTCAAATATTTCGTTGTTTACTTCCATTTTTTAACAAATATAAGCTTCTTTGCTTTCACTGCTTTCTGTTTTTGTTTGCACATGTAAATCAGCTGATCGTTTGACACTTTTCATGAACTTACAGGAAAAAAATCTCCGGACTAAATCCTGTAACTTCTGACTAGGAACAGTTGCTCATTTACTCTCTCAAATGTGTTCCCACTTACAGGTTTTGTGTCAATAGGAACGACTTCCTGTAAGTTCTGACTAAATCCTGTAAGCCGGACTGCTATTGGAACAGACTAATTGTCAAACAATAGTTGCGTTTGGTACGTATCAAGGTGTATTAAACAAGGTGTGATTGACAACTCAGGTAGGCTCTCTTTTAAGGTACTATTATGCAAAAAAATATAAACAATCGATTTAAAATTCATACAAAATTTTTTCAACTTGACTTTATAGGATGGTTCTTCTGAGAGCAATGTCAAATTCAATCACACTTAGTTGAATATATTTTGGTACGTATGCAATGGAATTGACGTTTTGGAAGTCAGCCGTGTTCTCTGCGAAAGGTGTTCAGCCCCCCTTCTTTCGCCTGATAACCACCTTGGGATAATTTCTTTTATTTAAAAACCCCACAGATTCTGTTAGTTTTCATTCTCCAATTGCGGGTAATATTCCGATCTCAATTTGCGTATGTGTATATAAAAAGAATAAAATAAAAAACAACACAATGGAAAAGAATGTCCAGCAAAAAATATGTATTTTAATAATTGAAGAGCCAAAATGTACTAAGCAAAGAGAGAGTAAAAAGAGCTACACTTTCCTAAGTAAAGAGCCACATTTGGCTCAAAGAGCCGCGTTTGCCCACCATTGGTATATATGTATGTATGTAAATCTATTGTTGGACTTAGATTGTTTGGAGTTTTCAATCGTTAACGGTTGAGAAAGTATCTTGAAGGCTTACAACAAAAGATAATATTTCCTTCTCTAACCATGGTTTCACACGGGATTTTTGTCAAGACTTGGCCAAAGCCCAATATTTTTTCATCACACGACTGGGCTATCAAGTTACACCAAATTTAATGTTACTGATATGAGTTCTAAAAGTGAAACAAATCTGATCATAATATGATAAGGATAGTTCTCAATCCCTCCGCCAACTATCGGAAGACAAACACACTGATCCTTCTAAAAACTTTTGCACAAAGCAACAATCATTCAATGCGATTTTAAAATCTGGGAGAAAATGGTTCCCTATTGAATGATTCTTGCGATTCTATATGTGTATAAAATTGCATTACCTTATAATAAGTGGTTCCAGCGATAAGCGATATGAGAATTTCAGTTTCTATGGGCGGTGCCAAGCCTCCTTTTCCAAAATTTACCTCTTCGCCGTAAGTACGGTATTTACAACATATGTTGCTGTGTAAAATTTCGGGACGTTAGCATAAGCGGTTCCAGAGCCAGTGCCACGCCCACTTTTCCAGTACCCACAATTTTTCACCGTAAGTAGGGTATTTACAATCTATGCATCTGTACTAAGTTTCAGTTCCCCAGGATAATTGATTTTAGAGATATAGAGGTTTTCACATTTTAGTCTATATGTCAGATGTCACGCCCCCTATATGTCGGGTTTAACATTTCTGGATTAGAGGAAGTTATGTCAATTAAATCGGTGTATGTTTCATTGAAATCGAGCAAACCGTGCCTTCAAAAAAGGGATTGCAAAATTTTCTTGTGGCGTATTTATATATAGATGCCAGTTTTTTGGTAAATGAGCATAATATTATGTTTACATAAGTATGTACGTACATATGTAGTTTGGCAATTTTTGGATAAAAACTACATTTTACTTGCATTTATTATTCACAAAAAAACTTTTATTTTTTTATTTTTGTTTTAAAATTACATTAATATAGGTAATATTATTCATGGTTCTTTTTAGTATGCGATTTATACTTAATATTAATAATAGCATGTTGTATTAATTAAATTAATTGTAAAATTTCTGTTTTTTATGATTTTGTAATCGCAAATTTGCATGTATGTATTTATAAATACTTTACAGAAATCGAAAGAAAGAAAAATGTATATAATAATTAAGTAAATACGTAAGCAACTACAAATTTATTTTTAGTCGAGGCCGGAGTATTAAGGGGAGAAAAGGTATTGGCCAAAAACACATAAACAAAGAAACTGTATTTCTCTCCATTCCGTTCCGTATTTTATACCCGGCTAGCTTGGCAAACCACGGACAATTTTCGTATAATTATACGATTCGCACTTAAATGCAACCAATCGTTGTTGTTGTCGTAACAGTATACAAACTCCCCAAAGAGGTTTTACAGAGTGATGCTGGAGTGAGAGTCCTTGGCCAGATATAAGTCTGGGTCGTTCCTGTTTCGTAGGCCCGACTGTCGTGGGAACGTTATTTTGGTGTGGTTAAAAAGCTAGCCGAAATCTGCCAAGGGAGTGAACGAGATGTATCTTCTTAGGTTTATTTGCTAATTGGTATTGGCGTTGAAAAAGTACTTCAACAATTACTTTTTTACAAAATTAAACTTTTTAAGGCGAAATGCTAAGCAACCGTTTATTATAGAAAAATATGTTTTGCTAGTTGCATCGATTTACTTTTAGTTTGGTATCATTTAATTGTATGTATGTATGTATGCATATTTTGTTGTAATATGTTTATAAAGTTATTTTGCATTCATGGACAGGCAAAATGAGAGCAAACGTTGGCCTGCATGACTGAATAGCAAACAAAAAAGGGAATACATATGTAGGTACTCTCTAAAACTTGCTTTTTTATTATTTCGATCCATTGATTTATTCATTTACACAATTCAAAATCATGTATTCACGCAAAAGAAAAATAAAAAAAATGTGTATTCTTGCCATTTTGTCTGTATGTATGTTCGAATCGCAAATCAAGTCTAAAAATTACATAATAGAAAAATCACAGTTTTTTAAGCATCAACTTAACTCGACCATTTGTCTGTGGTTCAATAAATGGTTAAAGCAAATGCTGAAATAAACGAAACAATGTTGTTCTGATGAACTTATATTATGTATGTATGTGTTATGAGATATGACTTTTTTGAACACACATAGGCCAAATCCAATATTTGAATTGAGTTTCCAGCTAAAATGTACCTAAACTTTTATGTTTTATTGCAAATCGTCATCCAAGCTTGGATGAATATTTAATTAAAGCTAAATTCACACAAAACTGCCTTAAAACAGGTTACTTCGTACAACCAAATTTTTTCTGATGCTCATCACAAAACCAAGTGAATTCCCGATTTACTGCTATAGTATTGATAGATTTAATGGCAGCCACTAATTCATCCCTTTGAATTAGACCCAAGCTTGTATTCTGTTTCACTACCACAAATCTTGTCTGATATCTGCTTGTCAGTAAGGGCAGTTAATATTTTGGATGGTTGTTTCGTTATGCTACTATTTGCCTTCGCTAATTTACAGAAAATGTAGTGTGCCTTCAAAACATGAAGAAGTTCAGCATAATATTTTTGGCAAAGACAACTATAGACATATCGTTAAAAAAAAAACTGTCAACGATTAAAACACAGCTAACAGGCCCACCAAAAGGGCCTTTTCACACAAAATCGAAAATTAAAATTTTTTAAGATGAGTGCGATCTAAATCTCTTTAGCTCAGATTTGGGATGCAAAATCGAGGAGGAAGGAACGGACAATTCAGTCAAAAGATATAAATTTTATCTACCATTGAAAATATTAGTAGGTTACGGTGGTTATTGTTTGTTACACCACGTAGATTCTAAAGGAGAGTTTAATTAATCGACTAATTTCACTGCCCTAGAGCTTCTCAGGAAAGCGAGCCGATATAATTACATAAGCTACAACGTGATAAAGATTATATTTTAGGATCATTTTTCGCTTTGTCGTCGCTCGGCTTTCTTTTTGAAGTCTATATTAACATAACAATAATCTATGTCTTAAGCTAGGATCCCACTATCGGCGCAAATAGCACAATATGTACCGATTTTCATCGCGCTTGATTGGTACATATGTATTAAAAAAATTGTGTACAACCCCGTTTTGAGTGGTCCCATTATTCGCATATTGTGACAATCTTTTTCGGTGCTTACCGGCCAATAAAAATATGTGACAATAATCGGTACAACGTGATCACTATCGCGCTTGATTAATAACAATAAGCAAATTGTCGAGGTTGATCGCGGCATGAGCGCCCGATAAAATTCGGCGCATTTTTTTACAATTTGGTTGTTCTACAATTAGCAAAAGAGTGTTCACATTATCGGTACAGCAATATTAATTTTGGTTGCTTATAGTCAGCATAATTTCGGCTCAAATTGCCGCATTTCGAAAAATTATGTTTGTTCACACTACCGGTACATGAAGAGCGTGGGAAATCGGCCCATTGTGCCGATAATGGGATCTTAGCTTTAGAAAGAAACATAGGGAAGCCAGCAAAACTGAACATTGTTAAAACCTTAAAGGAAGTTACAGAAACTGCTTTGCCAAAAATATGTATGGTTGTATCTTATCAGCATTATAAAAGCTGACATTTTTGTATTTAATGCCTCATCAAAGTTATGGGAGGCATACATTTTTCCAGAATATTTTTAAAAAGTCTTATACTATGCACATAGTTAAATTAAAGTTGTTTACTCATTTAGAAACAACTGGAAGTAAATTAGGTATATTAAACGCTTTTCCGAATTTAGCCCAAATTTCTCAATATAATTTTTTGTTGTAACATTAGCAGTCTTGAAATTCATTAGTTTACTTTAAGGGAACCAGTATAACCAATTAATAACAATTTGATGAGCATATCGAGCCTTATGTATATTCAATAACCTCTATCTGCAATTTTCATAAATACTAATTTCTGATCTTAGAATCCCTATAGGACATAGCAGTCATCACTGATATTAATTCTAGCCTTGAAATCCATTAGTAAATTCTACTCACAAACTTGCATTAATATTAGCTGTGACAGTTAAGTCTTAAATGGTTTTTATGTCAGAAGCAAATTTTTGTGAAAATTACAGGTAGAGTGTATTGAATATAAGCCCTCGATATGTACATATTGCCAGTGGCTGAAATGGTATGTATTACAGATGGCAACTGGCAAACTAAAACTGGCAACTGAGTTGAGTTGCTATATTGACAACTGCATTTTTGTGGTTGCTGCGGAAATTTTGATTGAGATAAATTATGTATTTTTTCAACCGTTTCTTCAGCTTAATTCAAAATTCTATTATTTTCCACTATGTATGACTTAACTATAGTTGTTATTCATAATATACATTTTCTCCTATCGGCGATCCAATTGAGGTTGCGTTGCAATCCATAATCGACCCATTAGAACCAAAATATTACTTCAACAAGTGAAACAAACGTCGGCATTTTTTTACCAGAAGCGTATGGCTGAAAAATGTCTTGTCTAATTCGCTGTGCTTTCAGGCTTTGTGTGTAGATAATGTTTTCTTTTAGCTGTAGATATAGTTCTTGTTTTGAGATTGAAAATACAATATAGTACATATTATTCAATTTTAAATTTCGTACATTTTTATTTCTAATCCGCAACAAGGGTATGTAAATAAACAGGAATTATGTCTGTATTGCATAAAGTAATTAATAGATTATGCACGCAACAATTCTTTTACCTTAAGTATGATTAGATACGATACATGTATAAAATGTTATAAACGCAAATTTTGCAAACTGCCAGTTTTACAAAACGAAACAAATTTTTTGTTATTATTATTGTGGCGTAATAAACATATTATATATTGAAAAAAAAAACAAAAAAACTGCAAAGTTTATTAAATTCTATTTCAATACTAAATATTGGATTTGTCCTGTTTAGAGCGTGAGATTAAAAATTCAATAAACTTTTCTATTTGATTTTTTCATGGCTTTTTTGATACATCGGTATCTACGTACTTTACTAGCTACAGTTTACTCGCTACAGGCTGATCGCAATCGCTGTGTTTTTGGCTAAGCTCCACTCCGACACCAGCGAATATTGAAATGTTTCACATAGTACGCGTGTGTGACCCAATGGGATCATCTAAAAACTCATTAAGCGTGAATAAATATTGGACGCAAATATATGTACTATGTATTTTTCTGTTGTTCGCCGCACAGAGAAAAACGGATATGTGCGACCCCAACAACTTAGAGAGCAGCGTCAACTCAGTACATTTATTTCTATTTTAATGTATTCTTTTTTAAGAATTGGACTTTGTAAATTTAGGCAGAACAGAAATTAATGCTCATTTTCTGAGCAAATTTTCACAACTGCCACTTAAATTTGGCAACGACTTAAACATTGGTTTCGACGAATACTGCTGCCGCGGTCTTCCTATTCCAACCGCTGCAGCAGTGCTGGGCATAACTCTACTGTTCATTGATTCCGCAGCGCGGCGACAAGCTCCAAACTCGTCCACTGTGTGCAACGATCGACGCAGAGATGCTTGTGTCTGACGTGTTGTTGGCATTGTCATATGCGCCGCATAGGCTGCTGGTGGTGACAGCGGAGACGTAGGCAATTCCATATCTAAAATAGTATCCGTCGCACTAGCGGAGTGCTGCTTCAATAGTTGGCGTACACGTTTACTGCCGCCTATCGGTACGGTTGATGTTGCTGTTGGGTAAAGCGGCTCTATGGGGACAGCTGATGGTAGTAAGACATCGTTAACTGGTGCACCCAGCATCGGTTCACTATCTGGACCGATTACGAGTTTTGTGTCCGAGTAGCGGCGCAGGTCTTTTCCTAAAAATTGGTCTAACTGCTCACTTACGGCTTCGACATCCGGTACACTAGGCGGCGTTACCGCGCTCGAGTGTCGATAGCTCTCAGTGGCTGGATAATCCACTGACGATTCCATGCTCAAGCCCATTGAGTCATTGAGGATGTCACGATTCTCTATGAAAATCGATGAATTAGAGTAGCGTTTGGTGTGTGGCTTGTAGGTGAAACCACCCAAGCCATTGGCCACTGCATTCGAAACACCGGAGCTGATAGAGGGTGCTTTTTGATCTCCACTACCTGTTGATCAGAATGAAATAAAAAATAAAAAACAAAGAGTTTATTAGAAATATTTAAGAGCATATTTTATATTAAAAGAAAAATTAATGGCTAAACATTAAAAATTGTTTAATGTGAAACATATCGAGCCCCAACCGCTGACGTTATTTTCGTCATTAGAGCTCGATATGTATAAACATACATATTCAATTTAGATATACATACATACTATCCGACTTGTCAATATGACCTTATTTAATAGCTTTAATGAAAAACTTTAATATTTCGAAAAGCTTTAAACTAACTTTAAAACTACAAAAGCTATGTTTGAAAGGAAAGAAAAGAGATGAACTTTCTATCTCCATCATATGGATGAATGCGGATGAGTATCATTTATATACCTCGCAACCAACAATACATACATAATAAATGTTCTTTTTATATATTTGGATTTTGTATGTTAACATCTTAAGCTGTTTCGACGGCGTTGGACCAAAAAGTAAGGGGTGTTTTTGAGGGGGCGGCATGTGAAGAGATGGTTGGAGTCATGCCAGAGTAACGCGGGTCTCGTGAGGCAATTGGTAGTGATTCGACTCCTAAAACGGCACTTATGGGGCGATAGGTAGAGAAGATGGTTTCCGTTGACTTCGTGGGGAGAGAGTTAAGCTCCTTGCGTTGAAGTAGCAAGCGAGTTTCAGAGAGATATCCGTTTACTGCGAAACTCCCTCCGCCCTCTGGTGGGTGCGGGAGCTTCAAAATATAAATATTAAACAAAGGGGAGGGGTGGGCACCACCCAGCGCAGGTGCGGTCGCCGGGGACTAGCAGGATGCAGTGGATGAAACTACAGACTGGCCAAACAGAGCACTACAGACAGCCATGGCATCTTCTGATGTCGCCCGAACATCACCTTCATAGCGGGGCCCAAATGATCCCAGTAAGGGAACACAACATTATGCTTTGCAATCAGCTCCTAGCAGGGTGCTACAGGCGTGATCACCCGAACAGACACGTTCTTGAAGCGGCGCATCCAACAGGGCTCGTCGGAAAGCATCTCTACGAATAAGAGCGTGGTTACGACCGAACGTGTACGTAGCGTAGCGTAGATGTACGTAGAAACATATCAAGTTTGCTGTTGGTGGAGAGGGAGAGAAGCAACGTCTACGTTACGGTCATGCGGTGGAGAGTTTTTCTTAACATGCAGATCCCATAAGATAGGTCGTGGCACCTGACACGTTCTCCGTTCTTACGTCCGTGGGTAACTGCGCTTTAAAGGACAATGCCTGACGCAACCACTGGACCCGACTTTGTATAGACAGGCCATGTGGCTGCTGCAGCAGTCTCAACTCTTGAGCAGACTAGACCGCGACGTACTTACTGTATGCCCGGCATGTGGCGGGTCCCCGGATGACATTATACCTCTCGTAACATGCCCACACAACCCAACACAAATTAAGTAAAAGCATAAACAGACGGCAATGTTGATCCGGATTGACGGGCCAATTGACCTGACCAAAATTGTGCCTTGACAGACGGCAGTAATGCGGATTTACGTGCCGCGAGGTCGTAGGTTCGAATCCCATGGCTAGTACAGAATTCATTAAATATTTTTTTATTCATTCAATTATAAATTCTATTGAGCGATTCACAACGGTGTCATAAGTGTCGTATTGCTGCATGATTGAATCATGGTATTGCTGTATGTCATAAACTTTAAAAGCTTAAATAAATGTTTAGAGAACTTTAAACGTCAACCAACTATTTTTTAGCACTACAAAAAATCATAATATGACTTTGTTGGTACTGTGCGAACTCCTTTAATATATTTCTTAGGCGTTTAAAGTTTACGACATACAACGATACGACACTTACGACACCGTTGTGAATACCCCATATATTTTTTAAAGTTGTTTTTGTTAGTTGTCTTTGACTTTTTTAGTAAAACTAAACCCTAAAAATTTTAAATTTGCTAAATTTGCTCAGAGAGCGTAGAACACGAAAAAAATTCAAAACTAGCATGTCGTCGGTAATGCAGTCACCGTATTAATTCAAATAAGTTCTTATTTAATTTCAATTGGATTCCTATCTGAATTAGTATGATGATTGCATTACCGATGAAAAGGTATATATATGCCCATGCTAGTTTTGCCCTTTCTCTGTATTCTACGCTCTCTGGTCGGTTATCATCGAATTGATCCGAGTTAAGTTTGGGAATTAACTCTAGGACTTAATTCGGATCAACGCTAGTTAACTCCCGAGATAATTCCGAATTGATCCGGATCAACGCTGCCGTCTGTTTAAGCTTTAAGAGTAGCAGTCTTTCTGAGCCTCACGCAGCGACCATTTAGATAGTTCGCCGTTACCGGTTGAGTTAGTGTACCACTTATTTATAATTGTTCTTCTTGTAAATAATTAACAAAAAAGCAAAAACAATTAACTATGACAAATAAATTAGGATATAAAAACTTCGCCCCTAAATAAGGAACGTATTTAAAATTTGCTTCTATTCTATAACCAATCTTCTGTATTTATTATTCGACAATTTACTCACCACTAAAACTGCTTAATTGAAGCGCATGTTCCCGTCCGGTATCTGTGGAAATACCACCAGTGCTAAGATCTTGCCGTGAACCACCGCAAACGTCATTTACCGAGCCACGACTCGAATTCTCTGAATGTTCGAGTACGTTGTGTATTGAGTCATGGAAAGGTGTCATGCTACCGGATCCCTGTGGGCAGGGGCGGAAGGACGAGATCTGCGAAACCACATCATCCAACGCCCAATCGCGTTCATAATTACTTTGCAGCTGAGCACACTCAATATTCGCCGCTACAGCAACTTGTCCCACTTGTTGTTGTGGCGTCAAATGGTGATGATGTGCTGCAGGTAATGCGCCTGAATCAAGATCGTCAGTTTGTTGCAGACGACGCTGCTCAGCCGGAAGATGGTAGTGGTGAAGAGAATGTTGATGAAGAGCCGTCGCACCTTCTATGTCTATGCTGCCAGCAATACTATCAGTCCTAGCGGCAGAGGCATAGTTGTAGCCATTGGAGGCAGAAGCGCCATTGGCAACTACTTCGACATTTGGGCCATCACATCCAGCTGGTGGCCCATTTGCGCTGCATGGGTGTGGTTCGCTGGGTCCTTCGTGGCGAGCGCGATGTGTGATTGCGGGTGATGGAGGCGACAAGGGATGCACTTTTTCTGGTGCATTTTGAATGAGGAGAATCCTATAGCAGAAAAAAATTTAAAATAACAATAATACTTTTTTAGAGTGGTATTTTGATATGAACCTATTTCTGGCCTTCCAACGATGACATAAATGTAGATAAGCTTTACATTGAATATACATGAAGACAACGCCACCCGTAAGACCCACCGTTACTACGGCCAATTTTGTCCAAAAGGGCCAATCTAAAAAATATCCAATAGTTAAAATCATAATTTTTTAAGAGCCGATAACTTACTCTAAAGATTAAACCAAGTACATAGTTACTTACCAATCAGTCCACGTTTCACATCATCTGCGGCACGTTCGATTAACACGCAAAGTGACCAAATAACGCATAAAGCCGCAGCACAATGGAACAGTACTGAACAACAGAGACGTCTGCGCTCAATTCCAGAAATGTCAAGGCTACGCCACTGTAATGAAATGAGGTTTATTTTATTATATTTAGACGCTATTTTTACGAATATATACAAAGCGAATTGTTTTTGAAATGGCTGAAACATACATACTTAAGCATAAAACAAAACTCCAAACCTAAGAAAAAAACATGCTAATAATAATAATATTTTGACGCTTACACTTTTTCCAAGTGTTTGGCTGAGCTTGCCATCCAATTCGTGGAGGCACCTACCGTTTCACCCCGCCTCCGAACGGAAAATGAATTTTATCAGAAGCTTTTTCATGGCAGAAATACACTCGGAGGTTTGGCAATGCCTGCTGAGGGACGACGCTGTTAGAATATACTTTTTCTAATTTAGGTGTTTCCCGGTCTAGGGATCGAGTCCACCCAGCCACAGTGGCAAAAGCATTCAATGCACCCAAAAAGATGTTTAGAAGTACTACTGTCCCCGCAAACATATTCTGAGCGTTTAGAATATATGAGTCCGAAAGGAGTCCTAGGTAGGTAAGAAATATGAGTTTCAAAAACAAAAAAGTTTTTACTCGTATATGAATCTTTTAGGATTCACATATAATCCAAGTTAGGAGCCAGCAGCCTTGTGCCAATATAAAAACAATAAAGATTTGAAATTTATATCTAAACTTGTTTATACAGAAATTGAAAATAATTAGAAAATAAAAAATTAACAAAGTTTAGCTGCAGCTGCTTTTGAATTCATGTTGGAATTTGTATATGCACGTAAGTATGTATGTACATATCGGTGGCTGAGTGGAAGATCGACCTATCTCGGCAGCCAGTTCAAAAACGGCCTATCTCAGAAAACTTTTCAAGAACGCCCTACATACATAAGAATTTGATTGAAAAACACCCTATCTCAGAATTTGGTTGAATAACGCCCTATCTCAGAATTCGGTTCAAAAACGCCCTATCTCAAACGAAAATACATTGAAAATAAGCTGAGATAGGGCGATTTTGAATCGGCAGCTGAGATAGGGCGTTTTTCAATCAAATTTTGAAGTCGGGCGTTCTTAAAAAGTTTTCTGAGATGGAGCGTTGTTAAAAAATTTTCTGATATAGGGCGTTTTCGAACTGGCTGCCGATATAGGTCGATCTTCCACTCAGCCATCGATATGTTATTTGAAAGGAGTTTTTGCTGAATGCCTTTGCAAATTAGTGCGTTTAATAAGACTCAAAGAAGAACCTAAAATAAGAGTCCGAATGTAGTAATTTATGAGGCCGATAAGAGCCTCAAAAAGAGTCTGAAATGATTCATATGTGAGGCCCAAAATTGTTTTAAAAGAGTCCAAAATTAGCCGCATATGAGGCCAACTCATATTGAGGCTCATTTGATGTACGAATTTAAGCTCATATGTATAAGTCGACCTTCGGAGGAAGGGAAACGCCCTCATATCGTACTCTTAAATGAGCTCATTGAGGGATGGCTCCGAAATAGGACCCCTTAAATACTCATTTATGACTCCAAATGTTTGCTGACTCCAAATGTTTCCGAAAGTTACCCTATTATTCACTGCGTAGGCCGGATTTAGAGCCCTGCACCCTCAACAGAGTTATATGTAATACACACCTCTAAATACTTAGCTACGGTGAACAAGTGACCTATGAAAACCAAAAATTAAAAATACTCTTAGTTCCTTAGGGGATTCAGTTGCGCAGTTGCGTGATGCACCAAATTGATTGACACTTGTGCTGATTGACATAGCATAGGTTCTGGCAAAATATTTTTTTATTTTCACTTTTAATTCAACATATTTTGATTAAAAGAAAAATACTGATAAAAATAAAATATTTCACATAAACAACAAAAAATATAATCGATATCCGCATGAGGCTATTGCCTGAAAATTTTAGCACTTAGTGGCATTGTGCTACTATGATAGCACGCCCAGTAATCATAGTCAACTAATGTACAGTAGACTGCATCTCTCCCCATCCAAAAAAAAACATTGGTACTGTTTTCCACTAGAATTATAAAATCTATTACATTTTCAAACTTTAAGTTTTAAAATATTATTTTTTTTTGTTATTTAATTTTGGTTAGTTTTTTTATAGTTCATTCTTTAACAACATCCGTTTAAACACGTCCATAAACCTAGCTGACCCAAGTCGCCAAAAATCAATAAAAAATTAGCTAGGAATTAGGTGTCTTTTAGGTGTTAATTAGGGCCTCCAAAATTAATTTAGGTGTTCCTTTGGTTTCCGAGAAATTCGCAAAATGTGTGGGTCAGCTAGGTTTACGTAAACCTAGCTGACCCATCGTTAAATTTAGGTTTTATATTTTCCAGATATATGCTGGAATTAGGTGTCTTTTAGGTGTTCTTCAACGCCACTAAAACTAATTTAGTAGCTCCATTAATTTCCGAGAAATTCGCAAAAATGTGTTTTTCAGCTAGCTCAGCGCTGTTAAGCTAGCTGAACAATCTTAAATTTTTTTTTAAATTTTCGAGATACATATATGCAGGAATTAGGTGTCTTTTAGGTGTTCTTCAACGCCACCGAAACAAATTTAGTAGCTCCATTGGTTTCCGAGAAATTCGCAAAAATGTGTGGGTCAGCTAGGTTTAC
>NW_023458564.1:453776-486885 GCF_013731165.1 Rhagoletis pomonella
ATAATATTATGTTTACATAAGTATGTACGTACATATGTAGTTTGGCAATTTTTGGATAAAAACTACATTTTACTTGCATTTAATATATTTTTATTATTCACAAAAAAACTTTTATTTTTTTTTGTTTTAAAATTACATTAATATAGGTAATATTATTCATGGTTCTTTTTAGTATGCGATTTATACTTAATATTAATAATAGCATGTTGTATTAATTAAATTAATTGTAAAATTTCTGTTTTTTATGATTTTGTAATCGCAAATTTGCATATATGTATTTATAAATACTTTACAGAAATCGAAAGAAAGAAAAATTTATATAATAATTAAGTAAATACCTAAGCAATTACAAATTTATTTTTAGTCCAGGCAGGAGTATTAAGGGGAGAAAAGGTATTGGCCAAAATCACTTAAACAAAGAAGCTGTATTTCTCTCCATTCCGTTCCGCATTTTATACCCGGCTAGCTTGGCAAACCACGGACAATTTTCGTATAATTATACGATTCGCACTTAAATGCAACCAATCGTTGTTGTTGTCGTAACAGTATACAAACTCCCCAAAGAGGTTTTACAGAGTGATGCTGGAGTGAGAGTCCTTGGCCAGATATAAGTCTGGGTCGTTCCTGTTTCGTAGGCCCGACTGTCGTGGGAACGTTATTTTGGTGTGGTTAAAAAGCTAGCCGAAATCTGCCAAGGGAGTGAAACGAGATGTATTTTTTTAGATTTATTTGCTAATTGGTATTGGCATTGAAAAAGGACTTCAACAATTACTTTTTACAAAATGAAATTTTTTTAAGGCGCAATGCTAAGCAACCGTTTATTATAGAAAAATATGTTTTGCTAGTTGCATTGATTTACTTTTAGTTTGGTATCATTTAATCGTATGTATGTATGTGTGCATATTTTGTTGTAATATGTTTATGAAGCTATTTTGCATCCATGGACAGGCAATATGTATGTACATGCATGGATTAAAAGAGCGCGAGAGAGCAAACGTTGGCCTGCATGACTGAATAGCAAACAAAACAAGTAATTTTTAGCAAAAAAAAACCGACTTAAAATATATATATATATATCTACATATATATTTCATGATTCAATGAACGGATCTAAACCAAATTAGTATGGGACACTACCTTTCCGTTGCAAAAAGAATTATCGTAATCGGTTGACGTGGTCCAAAGTTATGCGGTAACATACATAAAAATAAATAAATATATTCCGACGAACTGATAACCTCCTCCTTTTTTGGAAGTGGAAAGGAATACATATGTAGGTACTCTCCATGATTCAATAATGAAAGGTTTTGTAAGAAAAACTTTCTCTCGCTCTAATTTTATCAATGACACTCCCACCCTACTCCTAAAAACAAAAACAGTGATATTTCTTTTCCAAATTTCTTTGCAAGTTTTAAGAACATTTTTAAATTGTTAGTAGTGAAATTTTTACTTTTTAAATTTGAAGAAATGTTTGTTCTGCATTCGCTGGCGCCAACAAGACAAAATGGGTGAGAATCGTTGGACTACAGAAATTCAATGTTAAGGGACGAAATTCCCTTAAATGCCGAAATGTATTTGTCGATATTCGTGGAGACCTCTTGATTCTGCCAAGTCGCTGTAAAGTAAAGCGTTCAATGAGCCAACGAAGGTATTTAGGTATTGTACTCCACGACACAATCCTGGTGTCTCCGAATGAGATTTTGACGCAATATAACATTGCCAAACCGCATCCATAGGCCCAATCGTCACACGACAGCTCGGTTTAGTCAATGGCGCGATGTAATTGCACACTTAAAAGGTGTACGCACGAGGCGAATGTTGGCTGGCGACCAACTTTATTGAAAGCGATTAGCTGAAAGTAGAATGCAAAGTTGAACAATACAAACGCCTTTTTATGGCGAATATTTTAATATTTTTTTATATTTTGATATTTTTAGTCATTCAAATTTTTTTTCGTGCAACCCGGCGGGAGTTGAACGCAAAAGTTGCCTGAAAAATCGCCTCGTGCGAAAGCCCCAGTACGCCACTTCTCATTTGACGATGTAGATCACGTTCCCTATCTCAGTCGTTCAGTAGCTGCGTGCTCTGAGTTCGTCCGGCACCAATCGCCAACTGCGGCTGTGCAAGCCAGTGTTGAATATTTTCCCCAGAACATAAAAAGTGCGACATCAAAGAATTCGAAACAATCGAGCCATAACCGCGAAAGAAACGTAAGCTCCAAATTTTTTTATTTGCCGTTTTTTTGTTTAATAAATATTGCATATTTTCCGCAAACAAATAGCTTCTTCATGTCCATCAACTGGCAAACAAATACAACAAAAAAAAAGCTGAAAGTGGACCATCCATTCTCGAGTTATGCGCCATCTGACGTACGCAAGTTTGGTATAAACATAGAAATATTTATTTTTAATAACAATAGGGGGTTATATTCGATGTAAATAAGCTTGTTTAAATTAAATAATTAAATCAAATTCGTTTTTGTTTTAAAATACCACCATTCACTATTATCCACACGTTTTTATAGAATTTAGCTCCCATTTTAGGAAGTGTGATTGAATTCTTCCCCTTTTTCTTCTGCTTCCAAAAACCATCCCTGTGGGTGGGAGTGCCAAATTTTAGAAAAAAGCTACTTACAAAACCTTTAATAATTGAATCATGGGTACTCTCTAAAACTTGCTTTATTATTATTTGGATCCATTGATTTATTCATTTACACAATTCAAAATCATGTATTCACGCAAAAGAAAAATAAAAAAAAATGTGTATTCTTGCCATTTTGTCTGTATGTATGTTCGAATCGCAAATCAAGTCTAAAAATTACATAATAGAAAAATCACAGTTTTTTAAGCATCAACTTAACTCGACCATTTGTCTGTGGTTCAATAAATGGTTAAAGCAAATGCTGAAATAAACGAAACAATGTTCTTCTGATGAACTTATAAGTATTATGTATGTATGTGTTATGAGATATGACTTTTTTGAACACACATAGGCCAAATCCAATATTTGAATTGAGTTTCCAGCTAAAATGTACCTAAACTTTTATGTTTTATTGCAAATCGTCATCCAAGCTTGGAAGAATATTTAATTAAAGCTAAATTCACACAAAACTGCCTTAAAACAGGTTACTTCGTACAACCAAATTTTTTCTGATGCTCATCACAAAACTAAGTGAATTCCCGATTTACTGCTATAGTATTGATAGATTTAATGGCCGCCACTAATTCATCCCTTTGAATTAGACCCAAGCTTGCATTCTGTTTCACTACCACAAACCTTGTCGGATATCTGCTTGTCAGTAAGGGCAGTTAATATTTTGGATGGTTGTTTCGTTATGCTACTATTTGCCTTCGCTAATTTACAGAAAATGTAGTGTGCCTTCAAAACATGAAGAAGTTCAGCATAATATTTTTGGCAAAGACAACTATAGACATATCGTTAAAAAAAAAACTCAACGATTAAAATACAGCTAACAGGCCCACCAAAAGGGCCTTTTCACACAAAATCGAAAATTAAAATTTTTTAAGATGAGTGCGATCTAAATCTCTTTAGCTCAGATTTGGGATGCAAAATCGAGGAGGAAGGAACGGACAATTCAGTCAAAAGATATAAATTTTATCTACCATTGAAAATATTAGTAGGTTACGGTGGTTATTGTTTGTTACACCACGTAGATTCTTAAGGAGAGTTTAATTAATCGACTAATTTCACTGCCCTAGAGCTTCTCAGGAAAGCGAGCCGATATAATTACATAAGCTACAACGTGATAAAGATTATATTTTAGGATGATTTTTCGCTTTGTCGTCGTTCGGCTTTCTTTTTGAAGTCTATATTAACATAACAATAATCTATGTCTTAAGCTAGGATCCCACTATTGGCGCAAATAACACAATATGTACCGATTTTCATCGTGCTTGATTGGTACATATTAAAAAAATGTGTACAACCACGTTTTGAGTGGTCCCATTATTCGCATATTGTGACAATCTTTTTCGTTGCTTATCGGCCAAATTAAATATGTTACAATAATCGGTACAACGTGATCACTATCGCGCTTGATTAATAACAATAAGCAAATTGTCGAGGTTGATCGCGGCATGAGCGCCCGATAAAATTCGGCGCATTTTTTACAATTTAATTGTTCTACAATTAGCAAAAGAGTGTTCACATTATCGGTACAGCAATATTAATTTTGGTTGCTTATAGTCAGCACAATTTCGGCTCAGATTGCCGCATTTCGAAAAATTATGTTTGTTCACACTACCGGTACATGAAGTGCGTCGAAGATCGGCCCATTGCGCCGATAATGGGATCTTAGCTTTAGAAAGAAACGTAGGGAAGCCAGCAAAACTGAACATTGTTAAAACCTTAAAGGAAGTTACAGAAACTGCTTTGCCAAAAATATGTATAGTTGTATCTTATTAGCATTATAAAAACTGGCATTTTTGTATTTAATGCCTCATCAAAGTTATGGGAGGCATAACTTTTTCCAGAATATTTTCAAAAAGTCTTATACTATGCACATAATTAAATTAAAGTTGTTTACTCATTTAAAAACAACTGGAAGTAAATTAGGTATATTAAACGCTTTTCCGAATTTAGCCCAAATTTCTCAATATAATTTTTTGTTGTAACATTAGCAGTCTTGAAATTCATTAGTTTACTTTTAGAGAACCAGTATAACCAACTAATAACAATTCGATGTGCATATGTATATTCAATAACCTCTATCTGAAATTTTCACAAATACTAGTTTCTGATCTTAGAATCCCTATAGGGCATAGCAGTCATCACTGATATTAATTCTAGCTTTGAAATCCATTAGTAAATTCTACTCACAAACTATTAATAAAATTTGCATTAACATTAGCGGTGACAGTTAAGTCTTAAATGGTTTTTTATGTCAGAAGCAAATTTTTGTGAAAATTACAGGTAGAGTTTATTGAATATAAGCCCTCGATATGTACATACACACTATGTATGTATGTAAGTACGTTACATTTTTATGGGTTTATTATGGATGGCAACCGAACTTCAGTTGGGTTGCCAGTGGCTGAAATGGTATGTATTACAGATGGCAACTGGCAAACTAAAACTGGCAACTGAGTTGAGATGCTATATTGACAACTGCATTTTTGTGGTTGCTGTGGAAATTTTGATGAGATAAATTATGTATTTTTTTCAACCGTTTCTTCAGCTTAATTCAAAATTCTATTATTTTCCACTTTGTATGACTTAACTATAGTTGCTATTCATAATATACATTTTCTCCTCAGCGGCGTTGCCTATCGGCGATCCAATTGAGGTTGCGTTGCAATCCATAATCGACCCATTAGAACCAAAATATTACTTCAACAAGTGAAACAAACGTCGGCATTTTTTTACCGGAAGCGTATGGCTGAAAAATGTCTTGTCTGATTCGCTGTGCTTTCAGGCTTTGTGTGTAGATAATGTTTTCTTTTAGCTGTAGATATAGTTCTTGTTTTGAGATTGAAAATACAATATAGTACTTATTATTCAATTTTAAATTTCGTACATTTTTATTTCTAATCCGCAACAAGGGTATGTAAATAAACAGGAATTATGTCTGTATTGCATAAAGTAATTAATAGATTATGCACGCAACAATTCTTTTACCTTAAGTATGATTAGATACGATACATGTATAAAATGTTATAAACGCAAATTTTGCAAACTGCCAGTTTTACAAAACGAAAAAAATTTTTTGTTATTATTATTGTGGCGTAATAAATATATTTATTGGAAAATAAAAAAAAAAAACAAAAAGAAACTGCTAAGTTTATTAAATTCTATTTCAATACTAAATATTGGATTTGTCCTGTTTAGAGCGTGAGATTAAAAATTCAATAAAACTTTTCTATTTGATTTTTTCATGGCTTTTTTGATACATCGGTATCTACGTACTTTACTAGCTACAGTTTACTCGCAACAGGCTGATCGCAATCGCTGTGTTTTTGGTTAAGCTCCACTCCGACACCAGCGAATATTGAAATGTTTCACATAGTACGCGTGTGTGACCCAATGGGATCATCTAAAAACTCATTAAGCGTGAATAAATATTGGACGCAAATGTATGTACTATGTATTTTTCTGTTGTTCGCCGCACAGAGAAAAATGGATATGTGCGACCCCCAACAACTTAGAGAGCAGCGTCAACTCAGTACATTTATTTCTATTTTAATGTATTCTTTTTTAAGAATTGGACTTTGTAAATTTAGGCAGAACAGAAATTAATGCTCATTTTCTGAGCAAATTTTCACAACTGCCACTTAAATTTGGCAACGACTTAAACATTGGTTTCGACGAATACTGCTGCCGCGGTCTTCCAATTCCAACCGCTGCAGCAGTGCTGGGCATAACTCTACTGTTCATTGATTCCGCAGCGCGGCGACAAGCTCCAAACTCGTCCACTGTGTGCAACGATCGACGCAGAGATGCTTGTGTCTGACGTGTTGTTGGCATTGTCATATGCGCCGCATAGGCTGCTGGTGGTGACAGCGGAGACGTAGGCAATTCCATATCTAAAATAGTATCCGTCGCACTAGCGGAGTGCTGCTTCAATAGTTGGCGTAGACGTTTAGTGCCGCCTATCGGTACGGTTGATGTTGCTGTTGGGTAAAGCGGCTCTATGGGGACAGCTGATGGTAGTAAGACATCGTTAACTGGTGCACCCAGCATCGGTTCACTATCTGGACCGATTACGAGTTTTGTGTCCGAGTAGCGGCGCAGGTCTTTTCCTAAAAATTGGTCTAACTGCTCACTTACGGCTTCGACATCCGGTACACTAGGCGGCGTTACCGCGCTCGAGTGTCGATAGCTCTCAGTGGCTGGATAATCCACTGACGATTCCATGCTCAAGCCCATTGAGTCATTGAGGATGTCACGATTCTCTATGAAAATCGATGAATTAGAGTAGCGTTTGGTGTGTGGCTTGTAGGTGAAACCACCCAAGCCATTGGCCACTGCATTCGAAACACCGGAGCTGATAGAGGGTGCTTTTTGATCGCCACTACCTGTTGATCAGAATAAAATAAAAAATAAAAAACAAAGAGTTTATTAGAAATATTTAAGAGCATATTTTATATTAAAGAAAAAATTATTGGCTAAACATTAAAAATCGCTTAATGTGAAACATATCGAGCCCCAACCGCTTACGTTAGTTGCGTCGTTAGAGCTCGATATGTATATTCAAATTAGATATATGTACATACTATCCGACTTATCAATATGACCTTATTTAAAGCTTTAATGAAAAACTTTAATATTTCGAAAAGCTTTAAACTAACTTAAAAACTACAAAAGCTATGTTTGAAAGGAAAGAAAAGAGATGAACTCTATCTCCATCATATGGATGATAAGTTCGGGGGGGTGAAATAACACAAACGGCAATAACGCAAATTTATGTTATTTCCCAATTGAATGTGAAATAACACAAATTTGCTTTATTTCATTTCTCGTTGAGCAATAAGACCAACTTTTATACTTAACAATTTGAGTAATAAAGCAAAATAGTGCACATATGTACATAGGTAGTCACCCAGTTACATTTGACAAAAAGTAGTACATGAACAAGTTAAATGGACGGATTTGTAAGTATACAATTTTGAAAGTGCCCGGCGTCGCGGCGGTCCGCGTTTGCGCGCCGCCCCGCGCCACGTTCGACGTCGCGCTCGCGTCCCCCGCCCCTCCCCTCCTTTCGCAATTATGTACTGGTGGCATTATAACCATTTAGAAAAAGAAAAATGTTAAAATAACACTAGTTCACTTCTGAAACTGCTTTTCAATGTCCAAGTAATGGGAATTATTGTGTATGGTGTTATTACATGCATCCCACCCATAGTGGATTTTAGCAGGTGCCACTGCTTTATTTGAAAATTTGCCTATAAAATGTGACTATAAGGCAGCCGAATGTCAGAAAATAAAGCGAGAAAGCCGTTTTATTACTTCATCTGTTTATTCCGACATGGTTCCATGCAAACATTTTAAGGTTTTCCAGCAATGTTTTTAACATATTAAAAAGCATGCAGAAAAAATTCATACAAAAGCGCTATGTCCAATATGCGGAGCAGTTTTTAAAGACGATGCTTTTCCTATATTTTGTTAGACTTTTCATAAGTAAAAATATTTTGTGAATATTACTTTCTTCATATGAATTATATCACATTTTTTGTTTAATTCAAGGCCTATCAAACAGGTTTAGGGCATTTGAGCAAAAACAACATTTGCCTGTATTTTATTGTTGCTTCTGGTATCAAGGTGCCAAAAACTGTTCTGATTTTTTTCTTCTACATCAAAGCGTGCCATGCGAAATACGAAAAAGGTAAAAAATTTAAATTAAAAAAATGAAAATTGTTGCAACTTTCTTTCTTAGTAAATTGGTTCGCTTCTCGAAGCATTGATCCATCATCCTGTGCCAGGCCCAGTAATCAGCGGTTGTGCTGCTGAGTTGGGCGAGCTTTCCAAAATCTGCTATTTAATCGCTGGTTTTGTATGGAAAATGTTTCACATGCAAATAGATTTTAACAATTTAGAATTTTTGTGAGAAGAAATGTAAAATATTTGACATTTTCGAGAACAAATAATTTGAAAAAAATCAAATCAGCTGCTATACTGATATTACCTGTTCAATATGCCTTGGTTTAATTGTATTTTTGGAATAAACAAAGTTCTTTTTCCTTCTGTCAGTAAACTGTTTTTTTTTTTTACAAATAGTATAAATAAGCAATGGGAAATAAGGCAAAATTTGTTTTATTTCCAACCTTTGTTGGAAATAAAGCAAAACTCAGATTTTGGTATTATTTCCCATTAAAAAGTGAAATAAAGCAAATTTTGCGTTATTGCCGTTTGTGTTATTTCACCACCTCCAACCTCTCGTCACATGCCCACACAATCCAAGACAAATTAACACCCCTCTCCCTCTGCTCCAACTCCGTAAAAGCATAAACAGACGGCAACGTTGATCCGGATTAACGGGGCAATTGATCTGATCAAAATTGTGCTTTGACAGACGGCAGTAATGCGGATTTACGTGCCGCGAGGTCGTAGGTTCGAATCCCACGGCTAGTACAGAATTCATTAAATATTTTTTTATTCGTTCAATTATAAATTCTATATTTTTTAAAGTTGTTTTTGTTAGTTGTCTTTGACTTTTTTAGTAAAACTAAACTCTATAAATTCAAATTAACTAATAATAAAACAAAAAAGCGAAATAAAATCAAACAAACGAAAATAAAATGAAGTAAAATTAAATATATTAATCAAATAAAATTAAAAAAAATTTTAAGTAACAATAAAAACAATTTTTTTTTGCCATCGCTACAACAGAGAATCGAACCTGGGACCTGCAGGCTTATAGTACGCAGCCCTCACCACTCGGCTACCGCAGATGAAGTAGCTGGCTGCTTCGTTTGCGTATTTGTTTGCTCAGAGAGCGTAGAACACTAAGAAAATTCAAAACTAGCATGAACATCCACCTTGTCGGTAATGCAGTCACCGTATTAATTCAAATAAGTTCTTATTCAATTTCAATTGGATTCCTATGCAAGGCATAACAAGGTAGAAGTGATTTCGACATTTCTCTCTTTTGAACTGCGACTGAAATGTCAACTCTTAACCCTATACTATTCAAAAATTTTTTTTTTTATATAAATTTTCAATTGTGAGCTGTGCGACTGATTTTAAATACATAATAATATGAAAAGGAATTGCGAGCGGTGCGTTGTGTTTGTCAAGAGCCTGGACAACCAACTTGTGCGTTATTTTAAAGCTTCGAATTGTCAAGTGAAGTGACAACGGTGGGCAAATTGCTGTGATGTTTCATTAGGAGACTCATCACGTGTGTTCGTGACTTTATTTGTTGTCTATCGCAGCCGAGTATTTCTAAGTGTACGCGTTTGGTCCCAGGTGTAGGATTTATCATGCCGAATATGAAAAGAAAATCTCCCTTTCATATACATATGTACACTAGAGTGGTCCAAAATAATAAAGTCGGAATTTTAATGCCGCCACCCCCTAGGATTGTTCTGAACCGAAAATAAATACACCCCTATTTTTTCATTTTGAAATCAAAAAATATTTAGGGAGTGCTCACAGCGCTCAAAGTTTTCCATGTATTTTATATGGGGAAAAAACAAATTTTCGTAAAAATGGTATAAAACTCTTGAAAATCAATATTTTTTCATCGTAAAGCCGTGGTTCTCTTCAGGAGACTTCAATATTAATATCCAATTGTTTTTTTAACCATTTTTTATGATTAAAGATTTTTTATTGGTCCCCCCATTGCATTTTCTAGGACCTATAAAATATAGTTACCATGAAAAAATTGTTAAAGGAACAATTAGGTATTATTACCGGGAATCTCCTGAAGATAAGAAAACTTTTCCGATCGAAAAATATTGATTTTCAAGAATTCTACACTATTTCTACGAAAAGTTGTTGTTTCCCCATATAAAATACATTGAGCGCTTTGAGCACACCCTAATTTGTTCTTTTTCTTCAAAATAAAAAAATAGGGGTATATTTTTTTTGGTAGAGAACAATCCTAGGTGCTGGCGGCTTTAAAAATACGACCTTATTTTTTTTACATACATTTTTGGACCACTTTAATGTACATGGATAGGCCAAATTTCAAATAGTGGTCTGATAAAACATAAACCAGTATTCCTTGTTGACATAAAGAAACTGAAGGTAATTTTTAATAAATTTAATGGAAACGAAATTTCGAATAGCAAAAATTGAATAGCTAAATTATTGAAGTTAAGTTCTGATGTAAATTTAGAAGAACCAAACTTTTTTTAATGTCTAATATACTTTAGAATTAAGTATTTGAATAAAAAAATAAATGCTCAAAAACATTGGGATAGTAAAAGCAAGAAAATTTTCAAAACGATTTTATAAATGAGTGTGTTTCATTTAGTATGTAATTTTGTGTAAGGATGCATTTCCACATTTACATTAAACAGAAAATTCAATAAATAAAATGAAGCTGATTCTAATGAGATTTTAAATACTTTCATATTTACAAAAACTTTCATTTCAAAGATGTTGAGTTCTATCAAATATGGTAAATGCATAACAAAGGGTTAATTTCTTTGTTTACATTTTTTGACATTACGCCAGGTATGAGAGAGCTCGACTGAATTGTCACTTCTACCTTGTTGAATATGCCTTGTTCCTATCTGAATTAGTATGGTGACTGCATTACCGATGAAAAGGTATATCCCATGCTAGTTTTGACCTTTCTCTGTATTCTACGCTCTCTGAGTTTCGGTCGGTGTTATCATCGAATATTCCCTTGATCCGAGTTAAGTTTGGGAATTAGCTCTAGGACTTAATCCGGATCAACGCTAGTTAACTCCCGAGATAATTCCAAATTAACGAGTTGATCCAGATCAACGCTGCCGTCTGTTTAAGCTTTAAGAGTAGCAGTCTTTCTGAGCCTGACGCAGCGACCATTTAGATAGTTCGCCGTTACCGGTTGAGTTAGTGTACCACTTATTTATAATTGTTCTTCTTGTAAATAAATAACAAAAAAGCAAAAACAATTCACTATGACAAATAAATTGGGATATAAAAACTTCCCCCCTAAATAAGGAACGTATTTATAATTTGTTTCTATTCTATAACCAATCTTCTGTATTTATTATTCGACAATTTACTCACCACTAAAACTGCTTAATTGAAGCGCATGTTCCCGTCCGGTATCTGTGGAAATGCCACCAGTGCTAAGATCTTGCCGTGAACCACCGCAAACGTCATTTACCGAGCCACGACTCGAATTCTCTGAATGTTCGAGTACGTTGTGTATTGAGTCATGGAAAGGTGTCATGCTACCGGATCCCTGTGGGCAGGGGCGGAAGGACGAGATCTGCGAAACCACATCATCCAACGCCCAATCGCGTTCATAATTACTTTGCAGCTGAGCACACTCAATATTCGCCGCTACAGCAACTTGTCCCACTTGTTGTTGCGGCGTCAAATGGTGATGATGTGCTGCAGGTAATGCGCCTGAATCAAGATCGTCAGTTTGTTGCAGACGACGCTGCTCAGCCGGAAGATGGTAGTGGTGAAGAGAATGTTGATGAAGAGCCGTCGCACCTTCTATGTCTATGCTGCCAGCAATACTATCAGTCCTAGCGGCAGAGGCATAGTTGTAGCCATTGGAGGCAGAAGCGCCATTGGCAACTACTTCGACATTTGGGCCATCACATCCAGCTGGTGGCGCATTTGCGCTGCACGGGTGTGGTTCGCTGGATCCTTCGTGGCGAGCGCGATGTGTGATTGCGGGTGATGGAGGCGACAAAGGATGCACTTTTTCTGGTGCATTTTGAATGAGGAGAATCCTATAGCAGAAAAAAATTTAAAATAATAATAATACTTTTTCAGAGTTTCATATCAAAATGAACCTATTTCTGGCCTTCCAACGATGACATAAATGTAGATAAGCTTTACATTGAATATACATGAAGACAACGCCACCCGTAAGACCCACCGTTACTACGGCCAATTTTGTCCAAAAGGGCCAATCTAAGAAATAACCAATAGTTAAAATCATAATTTTTTAAGAGCCGATAACTTACTCTAAAGATTAAACCAAGTACATAGTTACTTACCAATCAGTCCACGTTTCACATCATCTGCGGCACGTTCGATTAACACGCAAAGTGACCAAATAACGCATAGAGCCGCAGCACAATGGAACAATACTGAACAACAGAGACGTCTGCGCTCAATTCCAGAAATGTCAAGGCTACGCCACTGTAATGAAATGAGGTTTATTTTATTATATTTTGACGCTATTTTTACGAATATATACAAAGAGACTTGTTTTCGAGAGGGCTGAAACATACATTAGCATAAAACAAAACTCCAAATCTAAGAAAAAAAAGCATGCTAATAATAATAATATTTTGACGCTTACACTTTTTCCAAGTGTTTGGCCGAGCTTGTCATCCAATTCGTGGAGGCACCTACCGTTTCACACCGCCTCCGAACGGAAAATGGATTTTATTAGAAGCTTTTTCATGGCATGTATTTACACTCGGAGGTTTGGCATTACCTGCTGAAGGACGACGCTGTTAGAATAAACTTTTTCTAATTTAGATGTTTCCCGGACAAGGGATCGAGTCCACTCAGCCACAGTGGCAAAAGATGCTTAGAAGTACTACTGTCCCCGCAATCATATTCTGAGCGTTCAGAATATATGAGTCCGAAAGGAGTCCTAGGTAGGTAAGAAATATGAGTTTCAAAAACAAAAAAGTTTTTACTCTTATATGAATCTTTAAGGATTCATATATGATCCAAGTTAGGAGCCAGCACCTTGTGCCAATATAAAAACAATAAAGATTTGAAATTTATATCTAAACTTGTTTATACAAAAATTGAAAATAATTAGAAAACAAAAAAATTAACAAAGTTTAGCTGCAGCTGCTATTGAATTCATGTTGGAATTTGTATATTTGAAAGGAGTTTTTGCTGAATGCCTTTGCAAATATAGTGCGTTCAATAAGACTCAAAGAACAACCTAAAATAAGAGTCCGAATGTAGTAATTTATGATTCCGATAAGAGCCTCAAAAAGAGTCTGAAAAATTGTTTTTAAAGTGTCCAAAATTAGCCGCATATGAGGCCAAGAAGAGTCCAATATATGACTCATATTGAGGCTCATTTGATGTACGAATTTAAGCTCATATAAGTCGACCTTCGGAGGAAGGGAAACACCCTCATATCGGACTCTTAAATGAGCTCATTGAGGGTAATGGCTCCGAAATAGGACTCCTTAAAGACTCATTTATGACTCCAAATGTTTGCTGGGGTTTTACGTTTGTAGTATGAATTCCGAAAGTTACCCTATTATTCACTGCGTAGGCCGGATTTAGAGTCCTGCACCCTCAACAGAGTTATATGTAACACACACCTCTAAGTACTTAGCTACGGTGACCAAGTGACCTATGAAAATCAAAAATTAAAAATACTCTTAGTTTCTTAGGGGATTCAGTTGCTAGTATATTAATCTGTCTTGACGTTTGAAGCATTTGATGCACCTAGTTGATTGACACTTGTGTTGATTGAAATGATATTTTTACAATCAACCATCCATGCTGACAAGAAATTCTCCTCATGGTGCAGTTCGGAGAAAAGTTGATTTTAAAAATTAACTTCTGTACCGCTGCTAAGTTCCTCATTTAGGTAACGCCATCGCTCTTTATGTAATAAATGTCCCCAGTCGATTGACAATGATCTCTAAGAGCCCTGGATGAATTGAGGTCCGATAGTTTCACTTCCGGTGAGCCTGCCTATATAGCTGGTGAGAAAACGAGATCGCAAGTGATTTAGCCGCCTTTTCTGCTGAGCCGGCTTTTGAGATAATTATACTAAGCAAGATCTGTGGCCCTGTTCCGTGGGCGACGGATACAGAAGATGATGGAAACGCATACATATACAACAATTGCGCTGGCTTGGGCATGTTGTACGCATGGATGATGAGGCGCCAGTGAAAAATCCGTTGAATCGACACCCATAGGAGACAAAAACAAAGGACCTGTCTGCACTCGGGACGTACAACTGGCGCAAAGGAGAGAGGCAATTGCCGAAGTTTTTTGGTCTCGACCAAAACCGACGAGTGGTTGTAGAGCCAGATAAGAACAAGTCTGCTGGACATTGGCATGGGAAATCCTGAATCGCTACCTCGTGTTGACGTTTTGTCATTTTCTGTCAATAAACACTGGCTTTTTATATTTTTTCAATACTTATGAACAACTGTCACTATTCGAATAATTTCGGTTAGTCGATTTCCAGCCTACTCGATGGTAAACGGTTAGTCTAATTCGAGCGTTTAAATGAATAATTGCTATTCGAAACCGACAAAAAAGAAAGTTGCTAATCGACTATCCGACTTACCGAATAGCCGGATAGTAGATTTTTAACAAGATATCTACTTCGCGGCCGCTGTGGTGTAGTGGTAAGCAGTGCGCGCTTCCACTCCGCAGGACCTGGGTTCAAGCCCTGGTAAAAGCAACATCGTAAAAAAATGTAGAAAAAAGGATTTTTCTTAACAACGGTCTTCCCTCGACAGGCAATGGCTAACCTCCGAGTGTGTTTCTGCCATGTAAAACAGCTTCTCATAAAAATACAATCGCCGTTCGGAGTCGGCGTAAAACTGTAGGACCCTCCTCTTTGTGTGACAACATCAAGGCGAACGCCACAAATCGGAGGAGAAGCTCGGCCAAACACTAAAATATGTGTAAGCGCCAATCTTTTATATTATTGTTATATTATTATCTACTTCACAGTCCCATCGGTTGATCCATGGGACATTTGCTACGGCTGTGGTGTACTTGTAAATTTTCGTTCCTATCGATATTTCTATGCCCAGGAACCCAGCAGAGAGAGAGAGACGCATAAGTCACTTTCCCTAAAACAGTCTTGCATATAGCAAAGATCTCCATCTGATAGACACTACTAAAATATGCTTGCAGTTGCTCTCACTAGAGACCTATCCATCTTCAAGCTATGGTCAAGAGCAGTAGCCGTGCTCCAATTCCTCTGAAATTTTGCATATTTCCTATATGGTATATGTTATCATGCATACCAGAAGAAGAAAGTTTGTTTGCGTTTACACATTATAAATGTTTTTAAAATCGTTTGGTAATCTTTTTGTTTAAAATATTTTTTTATAAAAAAAAGGTATTCCTTTTAAATGTTTTTTTCTCAAATTTTTACATACGAAGTATACAAATATGCATATCAGAAGAAAGAGGGTTTGATCACGTTTACAGCGATACCAATGTTTTAAAAATCAGTTCAAAATTGTTTGAAATATAAGTATTAAGTACCATGTTGACCGAGCTTTGCCCGGAGTGCATATACTTTTTAAAGTTTTCAAGATTTGGAAATAAACAAACAAAAAAATTAAGATTTCGATATCTTTTAAATAAATTCCTTACTCTAAAATGTAGGTGGCAACCTTATTCCGAAATACGCTGGAATAAATAATACATATCTTGAGCGTATATGTACTATGTATACATAAAATAAATTTTGATTGAAATTAACAAAATACAAATTTGTATTACATAGAAGCGTGGCAACCCTGATGGAAAATATTTTCTGATCAAAGTTCTCAACAATACCTTTCATTTGAAATCCATATTGCGATCTTTAGATAAATTGTGTAGAATCGAAAATAAGTGTTCTAAGTTCTATTTAATTTTTTGTTTGGAAAACGAGGTAAAATATTACTATTTATGGGTATCAAGAGAAGGTTCTTAAGCAATGCTTTTCCTATATACAAAACGTTATCTCTTAGGATAATAGTGCAAGGTTGACACTTATTTTCGATTCTACACAATTTATCTAAAACATTGCAATATGGATATCCAATGAAAGGTATTATTGAGAACTTTAGTCAGGGTTGCCACGCTTCTATGTAATATAAATTTGTATTTTGTTAATTACAGTCAAGACATTTTTTTTATGTATACACAGTACATATACGCTCAAGATATGTACCATTCATTCCAGCGTATTTCGGAATAGTGTTGCCCCTAAATTTTAGAGTAAGGAATTTACTTAATAGATATGGAAATTCTTTTCTTTTTGTTTATTTCCAAAATTTGTTTTTAAGTTATCCAAATCTATACTATATATATAATACCATTTAAATAAGAGCAAAAGGCGGACTACGCCTATATTTTTAGTTTTTTAGTTATTTATTTATAATAATAAAAAATAGTTGTTTACCAATGGGCCTATTTCGAACTTCGAAGGCCCATATCTCGATTTCAGAGGCTATCTTCGAAAAACGGAGAAATTTCTTTTTTACCTATGACTCAATCTCTTGAAAAAAAAATGGTTTGGTCCAATACCCAGCCGAGTGCTGTACAGTGTAATGATTCCAGTATCTTCATGTATGTAACATTGTAACTATCAATATCTTATAAAGAGAAATGTCAAAGTTTTTTTTTATCTAAAACTAATAAAGTTAGAAGGACGAAATTCGAGGATTTGGTAGTACATATTGGTCCTTGACATACATTTTGTTTAAAAATAAATATTGGAAATTTCCAAGGATATTCAAGGATAAAGTTTTAAAAGGACATTTTCAACACTTATTTGTCGGGGTGCACCAAAAAATTTAATTTTTTTCGATTCTGCAGAATTTTTCCTTTTAATTGATACTCACATTGTTACTCTACCATGCACAAAGTCTTTTAAATAATGCTTTAATTCAATCATAGATATCTTAGAAATTTCAAAGTCCTTTAAAAAAAAAAATCCTGACGTCAGCGAGAAAATTTAAAAACGCAGTTATACTACATTTGGCTCCTAGTTTTGTGAATATATTGATTTTTTCGTGTGTTTTAAAAATTTTGGGTTTTTGTCGCATGGTGTAATAAAATTTAATAGACTTCGAATTTTGTTTATAGAAAATTTTTTAGTGCAAAATGCAGAAAAAGTAGTGATTTTGATGAAAATATATTATCCTGCTGCTATAAATAAATGTTACATACATAATAAAAACTAGTTAAAAATAATTATAGAGTTCCCTCGAAGCGAAAAATAATTGGAAAAAAGTTACAATGTTATAGAGAATGTTCCCCAAAATTTCTAAATATCTATTCAGAATTTTTAGAAAAATTTCAGGTATGCCTATTAAATTTTAGTAAAAGTAATAAATTTGGCATCAGTGTGCGTCGCCGAGGCGTTAGAAAATCTCACTAGCCGGTGGAAAATTTAAATAATTGAAAAGGCTTTCTTAAAAGTGGACGCCCTTCGACAGGTATAACTTCCGAGTGTATTTCTGACATTAAATAGCTTCTTATAAAAACGTCTGCCTTTAAGAGAGGGCACAGAAAAGCAGGCTTCCCAATTTGTGTAAAGAATCGGTAGAAAATATCAGCCGAACATTAGCAAAAAGATGTAAGCGGTGGATGTTTATAAGTAAATTAAATTTAAATATTCGTGTAATTGCATTATTCCACACAAATTTTGTATGAAACTTCGAATAATCAATTAATTGCGCAGCTGCAAAGAGTTGTTTTTTAAGTCAAAGATATATTCCAAGTTCATAAATGTAAATCTCTCGATAGTATTTACAGTGGTCCACAAAATAATAGGAGTGCGTTATTTTGGTCAGTTTTTGCTATTTGTCTTTTGTTTATTTAATGTTTATTATTTTTATACAAAAGTCAAGCTGGGTATACAACAAACAACGAATAAATTCAGATTTCAACCTTTGTACAAAAATTATTAAAATTCTGTAAATTTTCACCAAAATATCAAACTTTTTAATCAGAATCTTCAGAGAAAATTCTGGTATGCAGTTTTATAGCCAATTCAATTCTAGTCTGAAGAAGTGCAAGTTTCAAGCTGCCAAAAAATTCCGTTGATTTTTGGCAATTTTTTTTTGCTGGCACTGTCCCCATATAAAAGAAAATTGTCGAACATACTTTGTATGGAAAAAACGTGAAACACCTTCAACCGAAAAAATTCTCAAAAATCAACGGAATTTTTTAGCAGCTTGAAACTTGCACTTCTTCAGACTAGAATTGAATGGGCTACAAAACTGCATACCAACATATTTTCTAAAGATTCTGGTTAAATAGTTTGAAATTTTGGTGAAAATTTGCAGAATTTTTATAATTTTTGTACAAACTTGAAAATGTAAATTTATATGGTGTTTGTTGTATTACCAGCCAGGCTTTTACAAAAAAATACGAAACATTAAATAAACTAAAGACAAATAGCCAAAACAGGTTAAAATATCCCACTTCTATTATTTTGTGGACAACTGTATGTATATTTTTTAAATTTTTACCCGTATTAAACTTCAATTACTCACCTCATTGAATGGTTTGATTTTTGTATGCATTATGAATGGAAATTTGCATAACTCACAGGCATTCGTTTCTGATGCAGTTAGCCATTGTTGGAGACATGCCTGATGTACGTACTTTAAGCTACCCGCGCAGTAACATGGCGTCAGCAAGGGATTTTGTGGATCACTCTCACAATGGCAGATGCGACAAATATCGCCGCTACTCTGAGATGCCTGACTGCTCCCGGAACCGAATCTGTAAAAGATGACATTGAAAATACATACATTAAATATAAAAACATTAGATGAAAACATTTAAATAGATTAAGATACTTAAATGGAAAAATGTATACGCTTACACGAATACCAATTTGCATAGCACGTGCATGAGATTAAAAACTGCTAATTATGGCACTTTTAACGGCCAAGGCTTCAATATATTTGTGTTGTTGAATGTAACAAGTCACGAAAACTCGTTCACGCATAAACAAAAATTGCATATGAAAGTCTAGAAAAATAAAAACAAAACAACTCCAAAATTGCATACATACTGTCATACATCTTGGAGTCACAGAAAAATACAACTTGTTCAGCATAAAATATAATGGAATCGAAGAAAACACTCCAGTTATGCCAAATTAAGTAGTCGTTGGATACATATGTATGTACATATACCTGCACACATATATACATATGTATATAACATTTGTATATAACATTTGAATATCATCCAGTTACTAACAAGTTGATCTTCTTCTTGGAATATGATGCTAACTAATTATTCGTTAGCTCGTATCTAACTGATTTCATAAATTTAATTTTTATAAAAAAAAAAAATATTGCCAAATTTGAATCATAATAAAATTATAGTTTAAAAAACTAAAACCTCCCTATTACAATTGCCATTCGTACTGTCATCAGGTATGTAACTTGAGAATAGAAATCGCTGCATCTTTTAGGCGCATCAATATTACATAGTTACATCCCGAGCTAATAAAAGGAAGGTAAAAAAATATTCATCTGTAAGTCACAGCTTTGTAGGCACAAAAATGTTATACATACATAAGTATACATATTCTACAAATACACCACATTCGTTCGAATTCTTAACGTGTGTCAAGTTAGCACTACACTTTTCGAAATTGGAAAAGTTAACTACGGCATTAATTGTAGCTTTTTTGTTGTGGAAAGAAAAAATTGGTAGCTCTCGTTTTTAAGAAAAAATGGTATGTAGTGCTAACTTGACACCATGTAACATTGTCGACAGAATTGACACATGACAACATGGTGTGATAGCTATTGACATTGCCGCGTAAAACTGGACAGTTGAAAGCATTGCTTGGGTATTGAGCTAGAACTGGTACTGTCGGCAAAAGGTCTAGTTCTAGGCTAGTCAGATTTGATTTTCTGCAGGGTATGTTTGAACACTCCCTGATGAAAATCTGACTAGCTCAGAACTAGCGTAGAACTAGACCCTTAGCCGACATTACTAGTTCTAGCTCAATACCCAAGCAATGCTTTCAACTGTCCAGTTTTACACGGCGATGTCATTGGCGGTGGCAATTGTCGCCCAATGCATTACTTTGCAACCAGTTTTTAACCGGTCCCGTTTTGGACAGTTTTTCTTTTATAAGGAAACGTATTTGAGATTCGATTTTTGGATATTTTTTTTCGATTTTTCTTATCTTGTACAGATTCCATTTTTGTTACATATTTTATTAAAAAAAAAAATATTGTAAGCTGCATGCAATAATTTGAATTCATTAAATTTGAAAACTCACAACTGCCTCCACCCCGATTTGAACTCGCAACTAACGATAGTTGAGTCGGAGGTCTTCTCGCTGGGCTAATTTCGTATTGTACGAGTAGTGAGCATTTGCAAATTTATACCGCAAGTTTCAACTGTCCCGCTCTGCATTCCTTTTGAATTAGTTCAGAGATAGTTCTGAGATATGTAGTTCGGAACTAGCGCTTTGCCAGACTGTCTCTAAATTTTACTGCAGGGCTCTTATGCATTCATAAGGTATAGGCTTTCGATGCTTTCTCCTGGTACGAAAAAACGCATGCTTGTTTCGTTGGTGCGTGGTAAACATTGATCCCTTATGGATTGACAGGCAGCTAAAATTTAAAAGATTGCATCTTTTTCCTAAATTTATTATAATAAGTAATTAAAAATGTTTGTAAACCATCCAACGTGTGTCAAGTAATTGCTTTGGGCATTTGGACGATCAATAGCTATCACACCATGTTGTCATGTGTCAATTCTGTCGAGAATGGTACATGGTGTCAAGTTAGCACTACATACCATTTTTTCCAGAAAAACGAAAGCTACAATTTTTTTCTTTCCACAACAAATTTTAAAGTTAAAAGCTACAATTAATGGCATAGTAACATATTGGATATCTCAATTCTATCGACTAGGTGTATGGTGTCAAGTTAGCACTACATACCATTTTTTCTTAAAAAACGAGAGCTACAAATTTTTTCTTTCCACAACAAATTTACAACAAAAACACTACAATTAATGCCGTAGTTAACTTTTCCAATTTCGAAAAGTGTAGTGCTAACTTGACACACGTGAATTCTTAAAGGTTTTTACAGCCAAATTGTTTTTATATACAGTTGTCCACAAAATAATAGGAATAGGACCCGTTTGACTATTTTTATTTTGTTTAATTTTTTATAAAAGTATAAGTAGCTCAATATCGAACAAAAACCATATAAATCTAAAATTTCCAACTTTGTGCAAAAATTATAAAAATTCAACAAACTTTAACTGAAATCTCAGAATCCTTAATTCCTTACTTTTGAATATTATAAAAGCGAAAGTGTGTTTGTTTGTTTGTTACGCTTTCACGCTTAAAGTATTCAACCAATCATCATGAAATTTTGCATACTGGTGTCATTTAGCCAAACTTAAAATATAGGACATCTTTTATCTCGATTAGACAAGGGAGTATGGTACCTCCTATACTGCACATCTCTGGAAGTCGCTGTGGTAGAGTAATGGAACTTGGTACGGAGATATATAAAATCAATATTTTACTCATGAAGAAAAATTGGCGTTATTGGAGAAGGGGCGTGGCAAATAGTACTTAAATTAAGGGAATTTGGTAAATGAAATATGTTGTCACAACGTGGTTGTCAGACGAAATATGTTTAGGAATGCTGTAGTTTGAGAATATTTTGAAGAGCGTTGCAGCTGCTTGAAAAGTTAAGTTAAATTAAGTTATACCCAAGTTATACGAAATAATAAAGCGAAAGAGAGAGCGAGAGTATATCTTTTGTGTTGAATATTTTTGAAGTGTTTGAAGAGCGTTGCCATCTATTGAAATATTCATTTCAATTCAAATATTTAATTTATAAAGTTAAATGAACTATTAGAATATGGCTATCAATCGAAATGGTTTTAAAAAGGCCTCATGTTTTTCTAAATGACATTTAGGAACATGCCAACTGCCAAATTCAACTTGAATTAAAGAAATTAGGTAATTGAAATATGTATCACAATAAGGGCGTCAGACAAAAGAGGTTTAGGAAGATAGTAGTTTGAAAATATTTTGAAGAAGGTTGCCCTTTGGAATATATTTGAGGTATCTGGAGGGGGGTTGCCACCTGTTTAAAAAGTAACATTCAAATTATTTAATAAGATAAATTAATTATTACAATATAAGTATCAATAAAAAGGATTTTGAAAAAGTCTCATTTCTTAACAACAAGTATGAGGGTTGCCAACTGTTTAAAAAGCCAAACTCAATATGAATTAAGGGAATTAGGTAATTTAAACATGTATCATAATATGGGTGGCAACACAAGAGGTTTAAGACGGTATATAAATCCTATTATATTGTGAATAACTGTATAAAAAACAAGTTGGAAGAACCCTGATGGCAGCTATGCATGTATGTTTAGGAGATTGATGCCCTTTCTAACGAACGTATAACCAAAATGCCTGACCTATCTAGGTCAGTGCTGCGGTACACAACATTATGTTACCTTGTACCTTGCTGCCAAGTATTGAAGAGTTGTCAAAACACTCATTGACGATTTTGAGTAATGGAGGTAATCATCCTACAAATCGGAGAGGTTCCTGATGGCCGCTTGTAAGTATGTCTGAAAAGATAACTAATAAACCGCTTGTCAAACCCCATTTCAAGTTGATTATGGTTATGCTTTAGAGCACCAAACTAAGGCCGCTTCACACAGGTTAATTCATTATCTCATTCTCATTGGCGCACAGTGGGAAATATCATCAGAAAAAATTCTAGATGCGGCGCTGGAATAACCGTATTAGCGTATTTTTTTTAATTTAATTTGCTTTAAATATCTTAAATTTCATGAGCCTGAGGAGATAATTTAATATTTTTATTAGAAATTTACTAGGCTTTTTTTTCTTAATGCAATCATTATTTTATAAAATAAAATAAATATTTAAAGTAAAAACCTTCGACGGCACAATAATAAACGAACAAACCAATACCGCATCGGATGTTATATTCGAACCCTTAAAATTAACTTACGAGAAAAAGAAAAATTACAACAAAACAACAGGCATGGACACTCCGAACACACCACAAAGTACCACCAGGGCAAAAATCACCGACTTTTACCTACCTGCAGGTAAAAAACCATACAGTGACAACATAACGCATGTTAAAATCGAGACAGCGACAGTGATTTTTTTTTGTAACAGAACAGGCTTTAGTACAAATGCAAAAATTTCGAACAAAACTTGTTATTTTTTAATTTTTCTTCTGTTAAAGTTTGATTTTTTTTCTTTTTTTCATTAAAAAATTAAAAAAGCTGGAATGATTAATTAATTTGTCAGAAACTATAAGCCCTATCATCGGAAAGTGATGTATATACGGTTTATGGAGAATTTCCTTGGCTTTCATTTGCCGTATTTTATATTAAGATCTTTAAAATAGTTCGTAAGATATACGTGATTAAAAGGAACCAATTTTTGCTTTAAGCTGAATAACGGTAAATTGCAAATACCTCGAAAAAGTATTCATGGAAAAAAAATAACTCGATTTTCGGAATCGACGAGCAATTCTACATGGGAATTGGATAGTGGCATCCACAGAACATTTTTGCTGTAAACCAGTGTTTTTAGCTACTTGAAACTCGCACATTATCAAACTAAAATTTAATAGGATATAAAACTGTATACTCAAAAAAAATCTAACACTTCCGAGGAAAAAGTTTGTAATTTCCCTGCAGGAAATGTGACTAGTTTGCAGCTAACTATTACTTAACTAACTAACAGTTGACTAGTAGTAACTATTTATTAACTATTTACTTTGGCCGTAACTAACTATTTTTTAAGGGCAATGGCCGCAAAATTGTGATCCCTGGTTTCCTCTGCATTATATGTCAACTAACTTGCAGCTAACTACTTTTGGACATGAACTATCAATAAAAAAAGTTTTTTTAAATTTTAAATTTTTTATTTTTATTTAACATTACATATTTGCATATTTGGTTACATTTTCATTTGTAGGTGGTCCCACATTTGAATTCCATCAGACATAACATCAAAATAATAATTCGGATACTCACAGTTCTATATTATCTACTGTGTTAATTTTGCCACATGGTAACTTTAAAACATTTTATCATGTGGTAACTTTGTTTGTTTTTGGTTCCCATACTAATAAGAGATGACACTTTTGGGCAAAATTACTCGTCTTTGTCTCATGTTTTTATTTTGTGTTAAACTGGCATCTCTGATCAGCTAATTATTCGCGCTAAGAAAAAATGAAAAGTGAAGCAGAAAAACATAAGGTGGGCGCAATTTGAAAGATTTTTAAATATACATCTGGCTACACATATATGTTTTATTGACAATTTGAAACACATGTGTGAAGGGTTGCTCACAGTTCGAGTGTGTTATCTTGTTAAAGTTACCACCTTTCAACTTTAAAAGTAAACTGTGAATACCCTAAATGTAAAATTTCCATCTTTGTTTTATTTGTCCTGAATTCGAAAAATAATCTACGAAGTGCAGAAAAAAGTGTATTGAAAGTATTTTTTGTAGGAGGATATTTAGGCTTGTAAAGAAAACAAACTACCGACAACGTCTGCATGACTCCTGCACGACTTTAGAAATAATTTAAAGTTAGTTTTGTCATAGTTAATTAGAAGTTAGTTATTTATCGAAATCCCGCAAAAAAGCTTACTATAAGTCGGTTATTTTAATCAATTGATATTTTTTTCTGCAGGGTTGGGCGAAAATTTGTTGCATTTTTCTGTAGCCTTTTACAAAGTTTTAATCTTGGGTTTATGTGACTTATATATATATATTTATATTATTTATATCTCTTTGAAATGGAGTTGCTACTGATATGACCGCAACTGTACGTAAGTAATAAGATTTTGCATAGTTATTTACCATCGCTTTCCCACCTGATGCAAATACAAATTGTGTATTTAACACACTGAGTGAATTCTTAATGCCGCAAATATTTATATTTACGTTCTACATAAGTTTAGACAATACACTTTATTTATGGTTGTTGGAAATAATGATAAAAAAATATGGTGAATGAGTTGAGACAGAAAAAAAAAACGAATAAACGAAACTCCTTTGCATTGCTGCCTCATATAGCTAATACTAAGCGAAAAACGTGACACTTTTGTAAATGACAATCAATGAGCGAGCAATCAAAGCAGCAAGTACATACTTACATACATATGTATGTACTTGCATATACAATAATTATGGGTAAGTGGGAAGAAATCGTATGTACTTGTTTAATTGCGTGAGAGTGCTGACCGCACGTTCGTTTTCAAATTGCAAACATGTTGACAGCACACCAACAAATACCAAGTTATTAAAAAAATTTAAGTGCTACATACTTAACGTCATATAGATCTATCTATATACATACATATGTTTGTACATATGTATTAGAGGGCTGCATGAATTCATTCAAACTTCTAGCCAAACAGAGTACAGTAGATTTGAATATTTTACTTCGCATACAAAACACTCAGCGTTTGGAATTTTGTAAGTTATGAATATACATTTTGTTTTAAATTTTCTACCTTCAAATGGAAGAATGTGAATGAACGAATGGAACACATTCAAATTATAAACTCATTTCGGTAAACGTTTTTTCTACAAACAAATTTGTTCGTACCCAGTAGAACTTGGGATCATCGTACGATTGCTCGGTGAGTACTCCCTTGGAGTATAGGACTACTCCCCATTGCTCCCTATGCTTCTGTGTATAAGCATGTAATTTTGTATACTCCCTTTAACACCGGATGTCCTAGGGTGGCGAGTAATCCCTTTTACCTCCTAAATGAGCAATCAGGGAGTTCATTCAGAACTTAACTGTTCGCTTAGAATATATCCCGTTACTCTCCTAAGCGAGCAATATAGGAGTAAAAAAAACCGAAAAATCTCGTTTAATGCTCCTAAATCATGCCTCAGAGAGCATTCTTTACTTGCTCGCTTAGGAGATCTCCTATTTGACTTCTAAGCGAGTAATAAAGGAGTACAAAACCGACAAATCTGTCTTGTTCCTCCGGAATCAGGTCGAGGGGAGTACTCTTTTATTTCTCATATAGGGAGATCTCTCTTCAAGTTCTAGTGGGTAAATTCAAAAAAATTTTAAGCCAAAATCATTCATGCGTTTTGTATATGAATAATTCAGAAGCCTTTTTGAATGAATTCATGCAGCCCTCTAGTATGTATGTATGTATATAGTACATATGCAAATATGTATATGCTTAGATATATTAAATTACATCTAAGTATGTGCATAGAGCAGCTGTTTTCTTCGAGATATTTTTTCCTGTTTGCCTTATTCATGCACACTTTAGCGTGTTTACGCTGACTTAAGTGATAAACGAAGTCAAACCCATATTTGTGTTTATTGTATGTGCATAAATATATAAGTATTTACATGTTTTATTTATGCGACTGACATACGCATGTATGTATCTATATACATATTTAGATACAATTGTGTGAGGCTAATTGCAACTTTAACATCTAGAATATAAATATTTTTTACAGAACCTAAGAAAAAACCAATGCATGCATACATATGTATATACAGCCTGGCATACATATGGTCGATTATTTGATTGGAAACGTTACATTCGTACGCATTTTTCAATCAATTGTCCATTAAAAACAGAAAAAAACTGTTTTTTATGTGATATGATTGGACATGGTCAAATCTGCATTTCTGTAAAAAAGGGCATCTGGAAATTCGATGTGTAAACATCAGTGTACGTATTGATAGAGCATTAGGCGATAAATAGGTTAGGTTAGAAATTATTAAAGAATAAATTAACATTCATTTATTTTCATTCACGACTTTTTCATAGCCAGTAGTCCTGAAGTGGTTTTGAAAAAGTCGTGAATTTGTAAAGAAAGGATCTTGAACCAGTCTTGAAACGGTGAGACCGTAGTCCCTTAAGGGTATCAAAACGGTACCAAACTAGTCCTGAAATAGTTCTGAGGTTGTCCCGAAATGGTACTGAAATAGTCGGGAGCTATCGTGAAGTGGTCCTGAACTAATCCCGAAAAGAACCCGATCTAATCCTTAAACTGTCCTGAAATAGTCGCCGACTAGGTTCGAAATGGTCCTGAAATAAGAAAAAGAGTGAACAGTTCCCGAAATGATCTCGAACAAGTCTTGAAACGATCTCGGAATGGTTTCTTATTAGTCCCAAAATTATTCCGCACTAGTCTCAAAATGGTCCTGAACTAATACCGATATGCTCCTGAACTTGTCCCAGAATGATCTCGAACAAAATAGTTCAGAACTAGGCCAAAAATGGTCCTTAAATAGTTGCAAAAAAAATCAACGGTAATTTTTAGCCACTTGAAACTTGCACATTATTAGACTAAAATTGAATGGGCTATAAAAACTGTGTACTCAGAAAAATTCTAGCACTTCTGAGAAAAAAGTTTGAAATTTTTAATGAAAATTTTTTGCATTATTTTGTAGTATTTTAAAAAGTTTTAAACTTGGGTTTATATGAGTTTTGTTAGAGAATGAACTGTGTTTTAATTAAAAGTTCCTAAAAATAAATAAATGAACATGAGGGGCAAACAATATCACTTTGAAATGGGGATGCTATTGTATTGGCCAATACTGTATGTAGTAGAATTGCATTTTTGCCTTAGCCATCACACATACATATGTACATATATCAGTAGTTTATCACTTTAAATGAGTGTCCCTCTTACTCATATGGCGATAACAAAACTGATAATTTTAATGATCATTGAATATAAATAAAATTAATTCAAACAGACATGTAAACGTAAACGAAAGCTTAATAAATTACCAGAATCAAACTCTGGCATTAGTTACCGCTATTGCACAGTAATGGTTGGTTGAATTCAGAAAATTGAGAATACATACTTGTGCAATGTTCATTATGCATTACTGATAACACCGGAAATGTGATCTGATTTTAAAACAAAGTATCTATAAAAGACTTGATTGTCTTTCAAATGAAACACACCCGGCTTGAGTCGAAAAAGAATCAAGCTAATCTTATGGTGTTTTAGTTTCTATCAAAAAATGTCGCATTTTGATTAACCCTTTCTCTTTTCGTGTTCGATTCTAAAATAAGGGCAAACGTTGAGAAAATTTTGTGTTCGTTTCTTAAAATGTCACACTCTTGTAAAGCAATCAGGTACATTTTCTGCCCTTTGAAGCTTTGTCAGGGGAGATGGTTGCCCTGAAAATCAGATGGTTGCTTAAAACGATAATAAGTATTATAAAATGCGTGAGCTGGACAACGACAAGAAGGCAAAAACATGTCCCTCTACAGGGTTAAGTGTAACATGAAGCACATTTTTCACCGTGCAAGGGCAACATTTTTTGGTAGAAACGAAATCACCATTAAATAAGTGCTTTTGATTTTAAAAGGATTATTTACGATAGGCTGAGAGAGTTGCAAATCGTTTGAAAGAGCTAACGATCTCAATTGAGCTATGGGCTTGGCATCCTATTTTTATTCACGTATCTGTGCTGGTGTATTTTTTCTATGAAGTAGAGAAGCGAACACAAATATTGGTTGGGAACAGAGAAATACTTCCTGTTTCAGGTTTAAAATACATACTGTTAGTTTACAATAAAAGTTTTCTTCTAAAAAATTTAAAACGGAAATCTTATCTCATCTTAAGCCATTTTGATGGCATATGAAATAACATAACGAACACACTCAAATTATAAGTGAAAATAATTATAACGAGGCCTACGCCTTAAAATAAATACTACGTAAGTAGTACGTAAGTATAAGCAATTTAAAATCGCGATATGAGTAAATTCAAGTGGACAGGCAAACTATTACCCTCCACATATGTGTCCTTGAACCGCATTGTAAACCTATGTATGTATGTATGTATAAGAAAGAGGGGTTGATGCAACATGGTTTAAAAAAAGTATGCTCTGCTGATGGCACATAAAAAATTAAAATATTTACAAGCAAATAAATATTTATATCGCAAAGCTAATCAACAATAGATCAAAAGGGCAAACACAATATTGTAGGCCTGATTATTCTGCATTTCAGCACAATTCGTCGCAGTTAAGAATATTCGCTTATTGATAGTTTGCATCACAGCAAATATAACACCGTGCTACAAAATTTAACTATTTTTGTCTGATTTTTTTAAGGACCTTAAAGTTTTAACAAGGATATAAGAGATATATGTACATACATCCTTACTAATATTATAAATCCGAATTTGTTTTATATACCTACACTAGGCTACAATTTAAAGTGCATGTGTGTTTTCATGAACAATTTTTTGACGTCTTTCAAGTTAGAACTACACTTTTCGAAACTGGAAAAGTTAACTATGGCATTAATTGTAGTGTTTTTGTTGTAAATTTGTTGTGGAAAGAAACAATTTGTAGCTCTCCTTTGTTTTTTTAATTATGGTATGTAGTGCTAACTTGACACCATATACCTAGTCGATAGAATTGAGATATCCAATATGTTACTATGCCATTAATTGTAGCTTTTGACTTTAAAAATTGTTGTGAAAAGAAAAAATTTGTAGCAACACAAATTTATAACAAAAAAGCTGCAATTAATGCCGTTTTAACATTTTCAAAATCTCAATTCTATCGACTAGGTGTATGGTGTCAAGTTAGCACTATTTTTTAAAAATTGAGGGCTACAAATTTTTTCTTTCCACAACAAATTTACAAAAAAAAAACACTACAATTAATGCCATAGTTAGCTTTTCCAATTTCGAAACGTGTAGTGCTAACTTGACAGACGCGCAAAATTCAGCTGTTAATTGTTATCAATTGGCTATTTAAAAGTTGATCAACAGGCCAATCATAGGTAATTAATATTTTACACCCTTACATTCATGTAAATGAACATTTCAATTGTGCAATAGCAATATTGTAACACTTTTTTACCTTTAGTTGAGAAAAGGTAAGTGATTAGAATCCATATGCTATGCGCTGCTATTCTTGGCCTATGTATGAGCGGGGTTCTTACCCCTTTTTGCTTTTCGATGCAATTTTCGTAGTTTAGTCACGAATACAACCGAGCCTCTAGGTCTGGGAATTGAGAACTGGCTAGGATTTCCAATTTCAATATGTAGTTTTATTACATAACATATTTTTAAATTACAATAAAGAGTAAAGAATTTTAAATTATTTACAATAAGTAATTGCATTATTATGCAAAGAGTGAAAAACTAATTAGCATGTATTCACCAGACAGCATTAATATTAAATAGGCAACGTCTAATTGAATTACTAGTTCACTTCACTTTGTCAAAGATGCACAATCAATTTTGTTGATACATACATACATATGTACATGCATACATATGTAAATATATAGATTTTGGACAGGCGCTGGTCAGATTTGCTTCTGTACAGCTTCCGTCTAATGCACTGTCGAATTACTAACCAGAATTCCCATACAGTCCCTAATATGAAATGTAAGACACGGCCTTTTCTGTAATTTTAGAGATTATCAAGAAAACTCTTTCCAAAAAGTGACATAGAGCCTTTCTTCGCAGCAACTCTCTCTTTTCTGGAATTCTGACCAGAGCCAGAACCAACTCTTTTTAAACTTATCTACCGGACCGGGCCTTTGAATAAATTCTCTGTATGCCCTTTCCTACATTTCTGAACAATGTCTGAAAAAAGTACTTTTGGTCACTTTTCGGAAATGAAACTCGCAAGGTGTAACTGCAGCTGAAAGAACGCAAATCGATTTCAAAACTTCATCGCAATCTGCTCGTGCTGCACTAGCAAATTTCATTTTTGCTGAAGCTGTTATAAAACCAATCGAGTGTTGCCATGTGACGCTGTTTGTGAATTTTTGTGAAATAATAAAAAAATTATATAAAAAATAATAATGCCGAAATAAGTATAAAAACTACTCTTAGTAAGTAGTTAGGCATTTTATGAACCACTATTCTAGATTTGGTTCTTCCAGACTACTCTCTATGTAGACAAATTATTTCTTTTGTTTTCTGCTTGTACTTGTAGCCATATTAATGATGATTTTAACTTTTACTCATATTTTTGAGTCCATAAGTATTTTATTTGTATAAAAATTGTCGCTGTTCAATTTAACAAAGCGTTGAAAGTGAATTTGCTGTAATTTTTTTAGAGCAAAAATTTAAGTAATTAAGAGCCCCTAGGGCTTAAGGGTTATTTCGACTATATTTATTATGATTTATTTTATTGCGTTCTTCTTGACTTCGATATTATTGTCAGAAATATTTACGTACACACGCAATCTTATCTGCAAACTAAAATATGCAATAAACAAAGAAATGAAGGTTTGAAGCCGACAAGAATGACATACAGGCTTCGTAAAGTAATAACAACCATAATTATTTATATGGCACATTGTTAATATTTCCTTCATTTCTGCTTGAATGCATCACAATGAGATGCTTTCTTCAAACAGAAAAAAGGCATGCAGATATATTTTGACATATGTATGTATAAATACGTTTGTATTTCGCGCGTCTAACTAAACGCTTTCAGGAAACCCTTGTCTTTGGAAGTTATATTAGCAGATCTTCCAATAGCGCTGCCATTCGAATGCAGACGGTAAGGTTTGTCAACTAAAGCCATATAAAAGAAAAAATCCCAGTAAACGTGTCGATGTGTGTCTGGTGGAAATCTGAATCAGACTCTGGCCATTCCATACAGAATAAAACATAGTATCCAGCTTTCAAGAAACACAAAAACTCATATAAAGAACGCTCAAGAAACTTTTCAGCCGATACCGGCACGATTTTTCTGAGTACTTTCACACTAGCAGCGACATGACGCCATGCCAGTTGTCGTGCGTCGTTTGGAAAAATATCATGCCGGAAAGCTTGTTAGCAAAGGCTTTTGCATTTCATATGTACATATAGGGACAAACAAAAGTATTGGCACAGAGAATTTTTCGCAATATATGCAAATTTGTTGAATTTTCCTGAGATTCGTAAAAAGTTTTGAGAATGTGAAGCCATGAAGTTCGTATGCAATATAAAAAATGGTCGGCTACAGGACTAGCTGAGCGAAGTTCTGAGGTATGTAAAGGAAACTCATTCATTTATACTCAGGGAAAAGAACAGCTTTCGATTACTGTCATATAGAACAGAGAGACGAAGGTCATGTTCCTCCCCTGGAGCAAGACGAGTTGAGAGCAGCAATAACACGGCTTAAAACAACAAGTCCGCCGGAACTGACGGCATACCGGCTGATTTGGTCGGGCGCATGTACTGAAGACTGGAATCTGACTGTACTTTGTCCAATCAACAAGAAGAGAGTTCCCGTCGTTTGCGCCAATTATCGCGGAATACGCCTTCTTAATATTGCTTACAAGCTCCTGTCAACGATACTGAAAGAAAAACTGAATCCCAACTGATTGGACCTTATCAGTGCAGCTTCAGACCTGGTTAGTCACCATCGATTTCAAAGCCGCTTTTGAGAGAAGCTGCCTGTACGTCGCCATGTCTAAATTTGGGATAGTTAAAACGTAAAAAGGTATGTTTGACAATTTTTGTATATGAAAAAAATGCGGAACACCGTCAACAAAAAAAAAAAGCTAAGTACTTGTAGTTTGCACTTTATTATACTAGAATTTAATGGGCTACAAAACTGCGCAACAAAATTTTTTTCAAAGATACTGATTAAAAAGTTAAAAACTTCGGTAAAACTTTGCAGAATTTACAAAATTTTTGAACAAAGTCTGGAATTTGGATTTATATGGTCTTTGTTGAGTTATCAGCTACTTTCATTAAAAAAAAAAAAAAA
>NW_023458564.1:486985-505172 GCF_013731165.1 Rhagoletis pomonella
AAAAAACAATAAATAAACATAAAAAAAAACTAAAGCAAAATAAGCAAAACTTTATAAAATGTCGCGTCCTAGTTTTTATTTATTTCATTGTATGTAGAAAAAAAAAAAAACATACACATAAATTGCAATGCTAAGTAACGATTAAACATTCCCACAACAGCCGGTTCTACATACCGGAATGGCTCGGGTTTTACCCGACCAAGGGCTGTTGTTTCGGCGATCTTAGTAACCCGTTTAAGTCAGAAACCTACACCAAACCAGACACAGCAGACCAAACCACAGACGCAACCGCACCCCCACCCACACGCTGCCGTCAAATGCAATACCTGCCTTGGCTGGTGTCACTTTAGGGCATGTTCAGGACTGCGAGCCACGCGACATTGGACGAAGAACTATGAGGGCCTGTGTTGTGCTGCTGCGATGCCGACCACTATCACCACGGGGCAGCACCCTCCACAGCAGCACTCACAGCAAATGGCGGACAGGCAACACACCTCACTTACACAACACATACAAATAAGTCTGCCTAGTGGAGATTTCCTGGCGCCAACTTGTTTACCTCATCTTTATGTAACTACTTCTCAGTGGATAAAGAACCATTCTATACGTACTTTTTGGAAGAAACCTAGTCCGACTGGCCGTTTGTCTGCAAACAGCTGTATATACATATGTATGTACTTATGTACATTAGGGTGATCCAAAATAACTAACCTAACGAATTTATGGACTTAAAAAGAGTTATTTACTGAGAAGAAAATCTCCTATTTGGAAAAATATTTATTCCAATTTTAAAAGGTGGCTGATTCCACGGTAATCGATACAGAATGAAACGAAAATAAAATTTAAGAATTTGTGTGTATTATTTCTAACAAATAAGACTAAATAAGTCTAACTTTCAAGACTGAAAGCCAAAATGTCGAAATTTATCTCAAAATCAGATATTTTTTTACTTTTTACATATGAGAGGTTAATTTTCTGTAAAATTGACAAGACTGATTTTCGTAGTCTATTGTCTTTCTTGCATTGTTTAAACGGTCAATGCAGAGAACAATTCGTCAGCATTGTAACAGTGTAAGTTTTTCGGGCAACTGCTAATTACTTTATTATATATTGAAGCAAAGCATATTTTATTGTCACGCCCGTCACAAAATGCAAACAATAGTTATTTTTTTAAGAAAACACATCTTTCACAGTGTAAAAAAGCTAACGAAAGAAACGCTATGACACAGGCGGATATGTGCGAATTGCTTTTAAGTATTTATATGTTTTTCTTTTAGAATAAAACCCCATTATTTTGGTCACGCTCGTCACATGTCACACCCGTCACAATTAAAAGTTTGATATAGGTTTTAAAAGAAAATACATAATAAATAAGGGTAAGTACATATCGTCGGTGATACTGCAAAACGGTCTATGTCTATTAGTACCCTCAACACTTAGATGGTCTCTTACTTGCACGGGAATGCATCTGCAAATCGTTACACCCTAATAAACGAACGACAAAACTGTCTACCTTTGGCTGATGAAGACATACGATTGCAAGAGCGATCGGAAAACGTAAATCAATTATTACAGAGAAGGTAGTAGTTTAAAAATATTTTGAAGATGGTTGCCACCTGCTTGAAATGCCGAATTTAGTTAACATATACACAAATTTTATGAAATATCACAATATGGATCTCAAACTAAAGAGTGTTAAGAAATCATTAGTTTGAAAACCAGAATATTTTTGAGGTGTTGGAAGAGCGTAGCCACTTGTTTAAAAAAGTTAAATTCAAATTATTTACTAAGTTAAATAAATTATTAAAATATCGTATCAATCGAAGGGGGTTTGAAAAATCTTTATTTCTGAACTAAATTCAGCGGGGTTGCCACATGTTTAATTAATCAAATTCAACTTAATTCATCCGTTAATAAAAAATATGTATCGCAATGTCAGACGAAGGTTTTAGCTTCAAAATACTTTTGAAAAGGGCTGCTCCCCGTTAGAAAGGTCTAATTTAATTAACTAATACAAAAATGATGAGGCGATGAGGCGGCTCTTGGGGTGTTTGAGAGAAAGATTTTGCGGAAGATTTACGGTCCTTTACGCGTTGGCGACGGCGATTACCGCAGACGATGGAACGATGAGCTGTATGAGCTTTACAACGATATGGACATAGTGCAGCGAATTAAAATACAGCGGCTCCGCTGGCTTGGTCATGTCGTTCGAATGGACACCGACGCTCCAGCTCTGAAAGTATTCAACTCGGAACCCGCTGGTGGTAGCAGAGGAAGAGGGAGGCCCCCACTGCGATGGAAAGATCAGGTGGAGAAGGACTTGGCTTCACTTGGCGTTTCCAATTGGCGTCAGTTGGCACAGAAGAGAAACGACTGGCGTGCTTTGCTGAACTCGGCCAAAATCGCTTAGGCGGTTACAGCGCCAAAAAAGAAGAAGAAGAATACAAAAATTATATGAATTATTAAAATACGAGAGTCAAACGAATCAATATTAAGAAATCTTTAGTTTGAACATTTGGAAAGTTTAAAGAGGGTTGCCACGTGTTTAAAAACTTACATTTAATTTAAAACTATTTATTTCTCACCCTTTTAAGGAGGGTTGCGACGTGTTTGAGCAATGAAATTCAATTTAGTTGATCAGTTTATTTAAATATAAGTGTATCACAATGTCAGACGAAAGAGATTTAAAAATATTTTAGTTTGAAAATACTTTTGGAGAAGGCTGCCACCTGTTTGAAAAGACGAATTTAGTTAACTTATACACAAGTTTTATAAATTATTTAGATATGGATGTCAATCGAAAGAGATTTATGAAAGCTTTAGTTTGAAAAATCCGTAACTAATAAAAATCCAAAATTCACTTTTCGATTGATTACACTGAGAAAAAGGGTTAGTTTCGACAACTAAAGATATTTAGTTCCCGAATTTTGACAATATTTGGCAACTGTTACCGAGGATTGGGAACTATTACCATGGGTTGGTAATTATAACTAAATATATTAAAGCTTCTAATATTAATCTAGGTTGTACCAAATCATTAATTTAGTTGAAGGGTTTGGTAAACACTAATAAATATTTCTTTGAAGCATATTTCTATAAATTCCATTCAACTTAACGTGTGGTTCATAAAAGGATGTTATTAAGCTCTGCTAATGCAGATAAGCATTCTTTCAACACATGGTTTAGTCATAGTTACCAAATCTTAGTTGAGGCAACCACAATTTGGTTTGAGAGCGGAACATATTTTGAATCGATTCAATGAATGAGACTGTGTGCGTGGAAATCATCCCTGTATGATCTCGGAATAGACTTAGAGCACACCCCAAACTAGACTGCAAGTGATTGTAACTAGTCCAAAGTTTGGTCCAACAACATGTAAAATTCTATTTACATTTAACATTGAATGTCCTAGGCTCGGACCAATTGTCCGCTTCTGCATTGCATTGTAACCAGTTTTAGATCAAAACTCATACCTTATGCATTACATTCGGACCACTTTTAGTACAATTCACCTGTTTTACATTACATGACTTTATATTTTTGGACTACCTTTGGTCTAGATACAAAGCTACTATACCTACGACTATATTTTTCGAGCAAATGGACCAATCTTTCCTTCAGGGATTGCTCCGCTACCGCTGTTCGTATATGGGTGAAACAAGCATGTGGTCACAGAGCGCTCAGTAAGCTATGGCATGTCGATCACTGCGCTAGGTAGAGAATAGGGATGTTAATTCGGGATCCCGGACTTTCTAAGTCCCGAAAATCCCGGGATTATTTGCAAAGAATCCCGGGATTTGTAATTGCAATGATAGCAACAATGTTGACTAGTTTTCGCTATATTTCTTTTGTTTATTTAATATTTAATATTTTTTTTATATATGTCTAGCTAATTGTACATACACATAACACCGTGCGAAAGGCAATTTTACACACAAAAAAATCAATATATTCGCGAAGCCATGGGCCAAATATATGCAGTAAAATTGCTTTTTAAGCTTTTCTCTCTGACGTCAGGATTTTTTAAAAGGACTTTGAAAATTGAATAATATGAATATGTAATTCAGAAAATGGTTTAAACAATTTAGTGCAATGTACTAAGGAAATCAGTATAGGTAGCAAATTAAAGAGAAAATTCTGTAGAGACACAACAGATTAAATTTTTTGGTGCATAACATTGAACATATATCAAAGTCTGCTTCTAATAATAATGACCCTGCAGTATCTTCCCCGTCCCCCGTTGAAGTTGTGGCACCACCATCCAATCTTCCAACGCTTACTCTACCCTCAACTAGTAACTCAGTTACTCAACCCCGTCCGCCGGTAATCGAGTCTGATACTAGGAGACTGGTTGTGGTTCCCCCAAAGAAGTCTATATTTGTATCTAGATTTTCGAGGGATACTTCCGAGGACGATATAAAGTTTTACATCTCGTCCAAAGTTAAAACTGTCAACTTAAGTATCAGAAAATTTAATTTTAAATATGAAAGAAATATTTCTTCATTTAAAATAGACGTAAATTTAGAAAATTTTGACATGCTGCTTAGTAGTTCTTTTTGGCCCTCCGGAGCTTTCGTTCGTGAATTTGAGTATAGGCCCAACAAAAATAATAATTTAGCAAATATTCCCCGTCAGAATACAGAACCAAAAAACTGATTACTAAATCTGCTTTAAGTATTTATTATCAAGACGTAAGAGGCATAAATACTAAATTAACGAATTTATATTTTAATGGCCTTGAATGCAATTATAATATAATTTCTTTGACTGAAACTTGGCTCAAACCTCACACTTTTAATTCAGAGATTCTTTCAAATAATTATCATATCTACAGAAGAGATCGGGAGGACAGAGTCGGCGGTGGCGTACTCTTTGCCGTAGACTCTTCAATACCATCTGAAGAAGTTAGTCTTCCACACATCGAATCTGCAGAATTCAAATGCATTCGTGTTCAGGTTGGAAGGGGGTTTACTTACTTAGCTCTATGCTATATTCCTCCCCGATCTGACTTATCAGTGTATTCACAACATGTATCTTTACTGAAATCAATTAATTCAATGATTAAACCCTCTGATTCATTGATGGGTGACTTTAATTTACCAAATGTATCATGGAACATCATCGACAATGATATTGTACCTTTCTCGTCTAGCGCGTGCAACAACGTATTTTTGGAGGAGATGGCTGAACTCTACCTGAATCAAGTTAATGTACTTCGCAATAAGTTTGGCAAAGTATTAGATCTTGTTTATGTTGATGATGCATCTAAGTCGGCTGTAAATAAATGTGACCCACTAGCTTTGCCCGAAGATGTCTACCACCCTGCTATTGAGATAGCTTACGAAATTATAAACGATGGTCAAAATTGCGATGTCCAAACATACGAGCCAAATATTCGCTTTGATTTTTCGCAAGCGAACTTTAAAAATCTGAATAAAGAATTGTCTAAATTGTCGTGGCCTATATACAAAGAAAAAGTTGAGCAAAGCGTTGCACATTTTAATTTTACTGTACATAGATTATTTGAAAAGTATGTGCCTAAACGCATGTGTGTTCCTGTAGAACAAACACAGTTATGGTTCACTAAAGAACTGAGAAACTTGAAAAACAGAAAGTCACGTTATTTTAGATTACACAAAAAAACCGGCTTACACTCATACTATGTAAAATACTCACTTTTGCGTCACAAGTTCTTTGAATTAAACAAAAAGTGTTATAAAGATTACTTGTGTAAAGTCAAACGACGTATAATATATAACCCCAAATCATTTTATGATTTCGTAAGCTCCAAGCGAAATGTATGTGGGTTTCCTTCCGCCATGAAGTATCAAAATACCGTCTCTGGTGATAATCAAACAATTTCTAACATGTTCGCTCAGTTTTTTAAATCCAATTATTCCACTAACTCCCAAGCATACTTTGACTATCCTTTTAAACTAAGTCCAATTAACTCAATACATAACCCTATAATATCTCCCGATGATGTTTTAGTTTACCTGAAGTCCTTAAAGCAGTCTTTTAGTTATGGTCCTGACCAGATCCCCACTTGTTTTCTTAGAAATTGTGCTGATTATCTCTATGAGCCGTTAACAGCCTTATTTAATTTGTCTCTTAAAGAGGGCGTTTTTCCAACTGTATGGAAGGAATCGTTCATAACCCCCTTACATAAAAGCGGTAGCAGGTCTTCAGTGGAGAACTACCGGGGCATAGCTAAGCTTTCTGCAATTCCTAAATTATTTGAAGCAATTATAACAAATCGGTTGACGCATTCTATCACTTCAAGCATTTCATACAGTCAACATGGATTTTGCAAGGGCAAATCAACTTCTACAAATTTACTTGAATTAACATCCTATATCTCAAAAGCATTTAGTGAGAGCAAAACTGTTGATGTTATATATACTGATTTCAGTAAAGCATTTGACAAAGTGTGCCACTCGTTGCTCATCTATAAACTTGATCTTCTTGGTCTTCCACCTAATTTTCCACGTTGGATCTCTTCATACCTCTATGATAGATCACAAAGGGTATTGTTTAAAAATACTATCTCTGACGTCATTGATGTTACTTCAGGAGTCCCTCAGGGTAGCCACCTAGGCCCGATTCTGTTCTTGCTTTTTATAAACGATATTTCTACAGATATAAAATTCTCCAAAATTTTAATGTATGCAGATGATGTAAAACTTTATAAATCGTACGTTTCAATTGAAGAAAGGTCTTTGCTACAATCAGACTTAAACAGCATGGCTTACTGGTGTAAAGTAAATCTTATGCCTCTAAATCTTAAGAAATGTAAAGTAATGTGCTTCTCGCGAAGAGCTGTTCTGCCAGTTTCTTATATAATAGGTAACCATAACCTGGAACAGGTATACAATTTTGTGGACCTTGGTATCACAATGGATCCTAAGCTTAATTTTAATCTTCACATTAATGTGACAGTCAACAAGGCTAAAGGTGTACTTGAATTTGTGAAATGATGGTCAAAAGAATTTAGTGACCCGTATATCACTAAAACCCTGTTTACAACATTAGTTAGGCCGATTCTGGAATACGGCTCGGTGGTTTGGAATCCAAGGTATCAAATTTACTCAGACAAGATAGAATCAATTCAAAAACAATTCCTACTTTTTGCTTTAAGAAATTTCCGATGGGATTCTCAATATAGTCTTCCACCTTATACGAGTCGCTTAAAACTTATTAACCTTCCTACACTTGCCAGTCGCAGGGAAATGCTTGGTATAATTTTTATGGTTAAATTACTGACAGGCTCAATTTCAAGTCCGTCTCTTCTGGCTGATGTAAGCTTTAATGTTCCGTCACGCGTATCAAGACACTTTTGTCCCATATTTCTGAAAGCTTGTAAAACCAATTTTGAATTGCACGACCCACTCCGTTGCTTATGCCAGGATTTTAACTCTCATTCCAGCACGTTTGATATATCAGATCCGCTTTTCAGCATTAAGAAAGCGATACTCTCCTCTCTCAATAAGTGAATTATTGACATAAATACATAAAATCAGCTGATGAATTTAGTTCTGTAGCTGAACAGTTTTAGATCTCGACACTTAACAAACTCCTGCCTATCGTGACTCGGCACAAAAATTTAAAATATTGGTTCCGTACGTCATGCGGACTGCGCCCCTCGTGCGGATGGGCGGGAATGGAGGGTAAAAACCTTTGGGATATTATTATTATTATTATAAGGTATTGAAAATGTTCTTAAAAATTGTTTACTTGAATATCCTTGAAATTTTGCAATATTTATTTTGAAAAAATTTTAAGTTAAGGACTAATATAAACACGACAACGTCGTCGAATATAGTCCTTTTTTATTAGCTTAAAAAAATAAAATTGATTAAAAGGGCATTTCAATACCTGTTCGTCCTTGTGAACCCAAAAGAATTTAAATTTTTTTAAATCCCACAGAATTTTCTCTTTCATTTGATACCCATTTTTATTCTACGTTGCACTGAATTTTTTAAATAATTTTTTAGAATCTATAATATCTTTGAAATTATAAAGTTCTAATAAAAAAATACTAAAACTAAAAATTATATTCATTGCTTGGTGTGTTTTGAAATTTTTTTGTTTCAAACTGTTTCAATCTTTTTACTCAGAATTTTTAGAAAAATTTAAGTACGCAATTTTATAAGTATAGCCCATTAATTTACAGGAGGATAAAGTGCAAGTTTCAAGTGACTAAAAGTAACGTTGATTTTTTATAATTTTTTTGCTGGCGGTGTCACGCATTTTCTTCCATACAAAGTATGTTCGACATTTTGTTTATATGGAAGAAAATAGTTGTGGTTTCGTATTCTCCAGCAAAAAATATCCAGTAACTTGCCAGTAACCAAATTTCGGAGAGTAAGCCAATATTTACTCCCAATGAGTGAAATATGCAAGAAAGTACGAAAACGCAAAACCAGCAAGAAGTTGCTAGTTTTATGAACAGTTGATTAATTTGTTATTTTCCGATGCAATTTTCTTAGAAAACTAGTATTTTCCATCTTATTATATATTTAAATAGGTTTATTTTGTCAAAAGCACGGTGACAGGTAATAAGATCAACGGAAATAATGTCAATTGACTTTATTTCGCACCAGGGTGAAATAAAATCCATTGACATCATTTCTCTTTCAAACATTAAATTTGCTTAGCTTCGCGGCGGCCCGCGACCGGCGCGCACACCACGTCACGCTACGCCGCGTACGAAAACGACATCCAGTAAAAAACCAGTAAAATTAGTACTGGATTTACTGGATAGTGCGTACGCGAACAGAGCTAATGCCAAGCATCGTTTAAAAAATTCCCCAAAATCAACGGTATTTTGTAACTGCATGAAACTTCATTTTATCCTACTTTAATTTAATGGGCTATAAAACTGCGTACCTAAAATTTTTCTAAAAATGCTGAGTAAAAAGTCAGAAATTTTTGCAAATTTTTTTGCATTTTTATAACTTTTCTACAAATAATGAAATGCGAATTTTAATGGAGTTAATTATATATAAAATGAGGTAGACTTTTATAAAAAAAATTGAATATTTAATAAAGAAAAGAAATATAGACTAAACTGGTTGAAGTAAGGCGTTTCTTTTATTTCTGCCACTAGTATTATGAACATTTTTCAGCCACACAATACATATGTTGACTTAAGCTTTTTTTGCATCGAGCTTTTTTCGACATGACTTAAGTTACTTTATCAGATATGTACACGCTAAAGTATTGTTAAATGCTTATAAATTTAATTACTGTCCTTTGTTTTGTTACCAATGAAATATTTTACAACTTAAATAATAAAGTAGATTTCAAAACCATTTATTTATTATTTATTATATGGTAGGACAGCTTCTCACAGTATATAGATGCATTTTTTTCATGTTACGTTGTTGGAAAATAATGAATATCTAAATCCCGGTACTAATCCCGAGATCCCGGGATTGTATGAACGATGTCCCGAAAATTCCGGGATCGCAAAAATCGAAAAAAATAACATCCCTAGTAGAGAAACAAAAGTGTGTACTATGACATGCCCACACTTGTTTGTCTCAGTTTCAGTTTTGCTATTGCCGCGAGTTGTTTCGGTATGCGCATAGTTATTTAAAAATATAAAGTTTTGAAAATATAATTTGAAAGTGTCTATTTAGCCAAGGAAAAAGCAAAGCAGTATACTTAAACCAGCACTTCCAGCAGATATTGACCTGGGTTTTCGCACGACTGTTCCTGTTTCATTGTTTCTTTTTAGGAAATTCTTACCGCCATATACATATGTATTATTTACACTAAGTAGTAACTATTTATGTAAATATGTATGTATTTTTTATGCTTAATATACTCGTATGCAAATAAAAGAAGAAAGTAAACACAACACCATCGAGTAAATTTTTATTTGTGTCAAACTGAAACTTTTTTTCCAATAATAAACGGTTAACTGATTCAAGTCTACAGCAGGTTCACATAATTAATTGAAAACTTGTATCAACCAAAGCATTGTTTATATTTGCTCAACAATGATTTTATTCAACTAACAATATTGGCCAATCAAGGTAGTCGTTTTGTAATTTGCAGACTTTCGTGAACTAGATATTTATTTCGCCATATCCAACTATGCCCCTTGGTCACTAAACCTTTTTCTGGGTGTATGATGGATTTCATCGAATTACAAGTTCTACATCGTTTTATACAACAAAAAAGATTGCGTAGTTACGACTTTTTTTGCATTCCAGCGATGATATGAGATAGGTCCTTTCTATATTAAGGTAACGATATGTACATACGCAGGTATATTATACGAGAAGGCATTTTTTGTGATAGTCATTAAATTTGCACAGTTCTTTGTAATAGCAGGTCAAATTAAAGTCCTTAACGTGCAGTTTCATTTTTTTTAATTAAGAAATTTTTTATCGGTATAAGGGGATTTGAAATTTGATGAAATTAAAAACCTTCACTATGCGAGACCTCTCTTCATTCAGAAATAGCTACACGGTTGTAGATGAAATATGGCGCTCCGATCGCTTATAACTCTGACTAACATTTGGAATATTTTTTACGTTTTTGAAACGGATAGCAACCCGGCTAGCTTCTGCTATAGAAAACTTACATGGAAGTTAGCAGGACAACTTCTGAAAACCAATTAAGGAAACCAGCTAAAACCAAACTAAAACTAAAACTAAAAAAAATATCGCGTTAGCAGGACACGTTCTGAAAACCAATTAAGGAAAGCAGTTAAACCCAAACTAACTATTTGATAATTTGCCGTTAATTATCCGTGAAAAGCATAATTTTGCCGCGGACATACTTTAAAAAATATCGCGTGCCCTGCTAACTTCCGTGGAAGCTTCGCAGCTTGCCACCATTGATGAAGTTTCTTACTTAGGAGTAATTTTTGATGTCAGATTTCCTTTTCACAGCCACCTAAATTATACCATTGCTAAGTCATATGCAATGCTCGCATTAATCCGTCGATTTAGCTCGGATTTCACTGATCCGTATACCATAAAACACTATACACTTCTCTTGTTCGTTCTAAGCTCGAGTACGCTGTCTTCATCTGGCGACCATATTATGACCGTCATATTAATAGAATTGAACGAATTCAAAAATCTTTCATTCGTTATGCTCTACGCTCTCTACATTTTTTTGACCTTTTCCCATCTTACACTGCTAGATGCATGCTCATAAACCTTAAATCACTGCACAATAGGAGGATTATTCTTTCTCGTACTTTCGTTTTTGACATTATTCGGGGTGCGATTGACTCGCCGTTCTTACTCGAACGGATTACGTTTAATATCCCACCAAGAAGCCTTAGCAATCATGATATTTTTTCTCTGGACTTCGTCAGGAAGAATTATGCGAATAATGCTCCTATTCGCAGAGCTCTAAACGAGTTTAACTCGCTCTCAAACTCTTCTGCTATCGATTTCTCTTCTTCCAAATTTAATTTCAAACTACTTTTAAATAATATGCTAAATTAGTTATTAATTTATATTTTATTTCTTACCAAATAGTCTGTACGAAATGTTTATTTTCTGGATTATTAATATATAAATAAATAAAAAATAAAACAAAAAAATTCAATAAATAATGAAATCGCGCGATTTTTTATTACAAATTTTCGCCAGCGTCCCTTCTTAAACATTGATACTTCGATAAATCACTACAAGTTTTAATAAATAATCGCCCGATCTTTAACTGCAGCGCATTTTTTTCAATCAATACATCGATATATAATGAAAAAAAAAACCGTATTATGTGCGTTTTTATCGTTTCCCATCTTCGATGTTAATTTTGTTTTTTTTTTTTGCATTTTATGTTATGTGTGGTAGCACCGATATTTCAGTTCAGTTGGTCTACAAAGCAAAAAGTGAGGCTTAATTTGACATTTTTTGCAACTTGAAATGCAAATTACTTAAAAACTATAAGCCTCCGGAGAGAATTTAATGCCCTATAGGAATATGCAAGAAACAAATTTTATCTCAAACGGTTAAATAGTTATAACATTTTTAATTTTTAATACCTACCAACATCTTTTAAACTTGGAATAAAAATTTTTCCAAATGGGAAAAATTACACCCGAAGCGCTGTGGACTCAACCTATTGAGACTGCGCTCTTCCTGCGCCTAAGGTTGGAGGAGTCAGATGGGGAAGACGAAGATGAATAAACAACCAACCGATTCGGGGACTACGTGCTGCTACAACAACAACAACAACAAATGGGAGAATTTTGTTCTTAGTAACCCTGGAATTGCTTCATTCTTATGGCCCTGTCTGCGGGCTTGTTAGTCGAAACGACTACACCAACTTTGAATTTAAATAATAAACATAAAACAGGTAAAAGGGAAAATCATTTCATGATTTTTAGTTCTTTATTTATTTTTTTTTACATACATTAAGGTTCATAAAGCGGCGTCCATCTTCTTTCATTTAGGGAGTCTGGAGAGCCACGCCCACTCCCCCTCCGCCCCACGACAAAATCGTTGTACAAATAAGTAAATATTTCCCTAATAAACAAAAAGGTTAATGACTCAGAGAGAGGTACGAAGAGAAACACGATTTTTGTTAGTCGAATCGACTAACCAAGCACGTCCAGGGTTAAGGTCATAAATTGGTTAGCTTAGTTAATTTTGATCAGCCTAATGTATGTACATAGTACACAAGTAGAAAGTATGTATTTGATATTTTCTTTTATTACAGGAAGTGTTATTTACCTGACATTAGCATAGTGATGTCCTGAGCCGGTGCCAGTGCTCCAATCAACGTGTTCTATTTCTGATGATGTTTTCGTATTATCACAATGCATTCTGCTATTTTATTTTCTTTATTTCAATTGCGGAATATCTCATTTAATATATTTTCTTTTATTATAGCACTAATTATATTTTTAATATTTTCGCTTGCGTTGATTCATGAACACTCAATATCTACATACATACAGTTGTCCACAAAATAATAGGAGTGCGATATTTTGACCAGATTTGGCTATTTGTGTTTTGTTTATTTTATGTTTATTATTTTTTTATAAAATTCTATCTGCTTAAACAACAAACAGTATATAAATTCAGATTTCAAACTTTGTACAAGAATTATACAAATTTCGCAAATTTTCAGCCAAATTTCAAACTCTTTAATCAGAATCTTTAGGAAACATTGTGGTTTGCAGTTTTGTAGCCCATTTATTCCTAGTGCAATGAAGTGCAAGTTTCAAGCTGCTAAAAAAATTTCTTTGATTTTTGGCAAATTTTTTTTGTTGACAGTGTCTTCCATACAAAAGAAAATTGGCGAACATACTTTGTATGGAAAAAACGTGAAACACCTTCAACCAAAACAATTCTCAAAAATCAACGGGATTTTTTAGCAACTTGAACAATGCACTTTAGTTGTATTAAACTTACTAGAATTAAATGGGCTACAGAACTGCATACCACATTTTTTTATAAAGATTCTGAATAAAAAGTTTGAAATTTGAATGAAAATTTGCGGTTTTTAAAATTTTTGTACAAAGACTGAAATCTGAATTTATATAGTTTGTTGTATAACCAGCTAGACTTTTATAAAACATAAGAAACATTAAATAAACAAAAGACAAATAGCCAAAACTGTTCAAATTATCGCACTCTTATTATTTTGTGGGCAACTGTATATACTTACATATGAGCCGTTCAGTGCATACATAACTTATTACCTTTATAATAACTTTATATAACATACAATAGTACATAATATTTATAATAACATTATTTGTTTGATTTAATAATATAAATGGAATATTAAAAAATAATGTACATTATTTGATCGCATCTCCCAACTTTTTGTTGATGGAGTCAATCAATTTGTGCACTGAACAGCTCATATGTACATATGTACATATCGTCAACTTAAGTTAGGGTTTACACCGGACAATATTGTCAAGACAATTATGTCAAAATGATGTGTTTGTTGTAATATGAATTCGCTGTGTTTACAAGAAACACATCATTTTGACATAATTGTCTTGACAATATAGTCCGGTGTAAACCCTAAGTAATTCACAAAGGCCCTAACCAACGATTTTTTTATTTTACAGAAGCAAAAACCAAGGCGAATTTATACGAGGTGGTGTTACTGGCGAATTTAGATTTTCGCCGCGGTACATATTAATGTCAAAATGATGTGTTTGTTGTAAACAAGGCGAATTCATATTACAACAAACACACTATTTTGACATTAATAAGTACCGCGGCGAAAATATAAATTCGCCAGTAACACCACCTTGCATAAATTCGCCTTGCAAAAAACATTATAAAATAAGTATCAAAACCAGGTAGGGCTTTTTAAAACGTGGCATGTCACTCCAGTGTTTTTGGTAATAACACTTCAAAATATTTTTTTTTTTTGAAGGTGTATTTTAATACATCCTACCAAAATCTGCGAAAAACGCAGTTTCAAAAAAGTGTCGGTTAAGGCCTTTGTGAATTACATATGTATGTATGGAGTTTCGAGCACTTCTTTTGGAAACTGCGTTTTTCGCAGATTTTGGTGGGATATATTAAAATACAACTTCCTTAAAAATTTGAACGTGTTAGTACCAAAAAAAAAAAGAGTTATGCCACTTTTTAAAATGCCCTATGCGTATTTATGATTCGATTTTCATAATGAGGTTGTTCACACCCGCTTGGTTATCAGGTTATCTGGTTAAAAATTGAGTTGTGTATTTTATTGTTGTAAACTTTATAAAAAAAATATAACCACATAACCTGATAACGAGGCAAGTGTGAACAACCTCTATGTTTTGCTACTCCTGTAAAATAAAAAATTTGGTGGTTAGGGATTTTGTGAATTGAGGTGACGATAGGTATGTAATTACTTTTAGATAATGGTGATTTTTCTCCTCTGATTAAATGTAAGGTTTACTATTTATGTACATATTTAATTATGAAGGCATATTTTTTCGGACCCTATTAGATGTCAGAAGAAATATTTTATTAACCTTAATAAAAAAATAATTTACTTCGCTGAGGAATGGGAATATCAGACTCACTTTTCAACTTAATTTCGCATTTTTATTACAACTGCAGTTAATGAAAATAAAAACACCAGCAGATATTTTACTTATAAAACCACAAGTATGTCCATTCTACATATTTAAAATTATGATTCACGAGCTGCACCACTTTTTGTCCACACGAAAATCATAAAGCAAATTCACAAAGAAAAACAAAAAAGGTGATATACAATTCAAAAGAGTGCAGCATGTGGAAGGACTACTGTAAATAAAAGACAAACGAAATAAAAAACAACAAAATTGCAGAAATGTCAATTAAAAGGAAAAACGCAAACATTTCGGCCCCATCAGCATTTCCGAATTTCGAAATTTAATGATACAGCAATGGATATTAAATTGTTTTATTTATTACATACAGATGTTTATCTTTGTTTTGCTGCTGATATGCTAAAAAAAAACGCTTTACTATCAGCAAAAATGTGGCATAGGGCCAATTAGCAACAAAATAAAGTCGTCTACTTCCAAAGTATGTGAAGGCTATTCTACGTTACAATTTTTGATTTCACAGCAAATTTTACGATCACCAAAATTTAGTGCACACCCATATTTGTACACATGTAAGTACAAGCTTCGATTATACACTTGCACCCAATTATTTAAATGTAATTATACACAAATAACTGAAAATATCCTACACTTTTAGAATATTTCATAAGACGAAATTTTAACACTTCATTTCTTATCCACTTGGTATTTTTCTTCTTTCCTAATCACTGAACAGGATTGTTTCGAACACCGAAAAGGGTCGACATTCTATTCATAGAAACTATGCCAGTCTTCATTACACAAGCACTAAACTGCGCTGCATTTATTAACACGGTTACACTTTAGGTTATCGGTATTTTGCCAAGTAGCATTAAATTTTTATTTTTTAAATACATAGCACAAAAGAAAATTACCGTCCCGAACCAAATGCAAAACAATTTCTACGAGTTGAGCTGCGAAATCCGAACGAACGAGGAGAACAGTGGCGTATGACACTACAAGCAGTGTTGCCAGAAGGTTTGGTATTCGCAGAGCTCTAAACTCTTCTGCTTTCGATTTCTCTTCGAAATTTAATTTCAAACTACTCTTAAATAGTATGCTAAATTAGTTATTAATTTATTTTTTATTTTTTGCCAAATAGTCTATACGAAATGTTTATTTTCTAGATTAATCTATATATATAAATGTGAATGTCTGTTTGTTTATTACCTTATAACTTGTGACCCTGCAAAAATCGCGACTACTCCATGCATGCGTGTAAAGAGTACTCCCTAAGGATCAAGGAGTACTCCAAAATCAACCACAATTCATATAAAAAATATGGTCCAATTAGCATTGCGATGTCCTAGGGCAGGACCATATACTCCATCCCTGCATTACATCAGAGTAGCACAAAACTACTCCAACATATTAACAATGGCATTGTTGTTATATTTTTTCGTTTGTACACGCTTTTGTTCTTCACTTCTCAAATGCTTTTTCGAAATTAATAAAAACCAAGCCAAAAATTAAAAATTAAATGTTGCCTCTGATGGCATTCGAACCCGAACATGCTGGGAGCTAACAACTAACAGCGAGCATCTCTACACGTTCAGCTACAGCCAGACATTAAAATGTGCTTTCAAATGATCAACTTCAATGACATTTCGTTAAAACACGAGCAGTGATCGGATAACAAACAATAAGCTGGCGCAGAGACACGAGTTGGTCCGATACAGCATGACAGAGGAACACTTTTGTAAGTACTCCAATTTACCACAAATAGACTACATGGTCCAATGATTTTTGCAGGGGAACCGCGGCACGGAATCGCACGAAACTTTGCACACTTATTTGGTTTTACCCCGGGAAGGTTATAGGCATAGAGAAAAATGGGCAGTACTGGAAAAGAGGGCGTGGCACCCCTATACTAACTAAAATTTTCATGTTGTATATCTCTTGAAATATTTGTGGAATTTGCTGTCGAGATAAATAAAATTAATTCCATACTCATGGGAAAATATGGGCGATATTAGAAAAGGGGGCATGGCACCTCCCATAGGCGTGAATTTTTTAATCAACTCTAACTTCGGAACCGTAGGTCACATGAACTTGAAATTTGGTATGCAAACATATCTATGGTAGATGCTTATCTTAAGGTATATATAAATGATTTTGTAAAAGGGGAGCGTGGCAGATAACATAGGCGTGGAACTTTTAGTCAGTCATAACTTCGGAACCATAAGTCACATGAGCTGGAAATTTGGTATGCAGACATATCTATGGTAGGTACTTATAGTAAGGTATATACATATATAAATGAGACTGTGAAAGGGGGCGGCAAATCCCAAAGGCGTGGAATATTTTACCAGTTTTTACTTCGGAACCATAAGTCACATAAACATGACATTTGGTATGCAGACATGTCTATGGTAGGTGCTTATAGTAAGGTATATATGAATGGGTTTGTTAAATGGGGCGTAGCACTTAACATAGGCTTGGAATTTTTTATCAGCCATAACTTCGGAACCACAAGTCACATGGCCGCGGGTACAAGCTAGTATATAAATAAATTAATAAAAATCTTCCAAGTTGTAAAATCTACAAAAAACCATAAAAGGTTACTGAAACTTGAAAAAAATTTTCTTTCTCTTTATTGAAGATTTCATAACAAAAAAAAACTAATTTTTTGATTTAAATTTTATTAATTATATAAAACCATCACATTTTATTAAGAAATAAGTAAAAATAACAAGTTCATGGATTCATTACAGTTTTATGGGCTGTTTTTGCTTACGCGTAAAAGCACATTTAGCGCATTTAGCTCTAAATGCTACTCTAAATGTACATTTATCCATACAAAATTCGCCACCTAAATGCAACTCCATTTTTGCATTAAGATTCTAAATGCTAAAAGCAACCCTGTGATCTTCCAAAATCTCCACGATTCGAACATGGTTTAATGAGAAAAAGTGGCAACATTGATTTTACGAGTATACAGTGGCTAGCTGCGTTTCAGTGATCGCCGATCGAGATTTCATTTATTGTTTTACATTATTTGGATAAAGAAAATTTAAGCAAATTCAACATCGATGTGATGCTGATAGAAATCTGTATCACTTTTTGTGATCAACTGTGTTTGTTTTGTTTCCTAATTAAGTGAGGAAATTTTAATTGACAGCA
>NW_023458564.1:515172-550709 GCF_013731165.1 Rhagoletis pomonella
TGCTGTCAATTAAAATTTCCTCACTTAATTAGGAAACAAAACAAACAGAGTTGATCACAAAAAGTGATACAGATTTCTATCAGCATCACATCGATGTTGAATTTGCTTAAATTTTCTTTATCCAAATAATGTAAAACAATAAATGAAATCTCGATCGGCGATCACTGAAACGCAGCTAGCCACTGTATACTTGTAAAAGCAATGTTGCCACTTTTTCTCATTAAACCATGTTCGAATCATGAACCAAAAAGACAAGATCACGACAGCAGAAGAGTGGCCCGTTATAATCGCACTTATGAAAAAAGTAGGGCGATTTTGACATAAGCCGTTTGTTTACATTTGTTCGTTGTTTACAATTTGGTGGTGGCTTTTTACTGCAATTTTCTTAATTTTCGCTTGTGACAACGTGTGCACACATAAGGTAAAGAATAATTTAACACAACGGCACGATTTATAGAAGAATTTGCATAATAAAAATGATTTTTCATGCGTTCAATAATTTCGCGGTTTTCTCCGTTCTCTTCGTTGTTTACTTCTTACAACAAAGATGGCGTCGAGATTTCGGCAGCTAGAAAATAACTTTTTTCGTTCTTTCCTTCCCGCGTGATCTTGTGTCTTTCGTTCATGTGTTCGAATCGTGGAGATTTTGGAAGATCACAGGGTTGCTTTTAGCATTTAGATTCTTAATGCAAAAATGGAGTTGCATTTAGGTGGCGAATTTTGTATGGATAAATGTACATTTAGAGTAGCATTTAGAGCTAAATGCGCTAAATGTGCTTTTACGCGTAAGCAAAAACAGCACATTAGATCGCCGAAACAACAGCCGTTGGCCGGGTAAAACCCGAGTCATTCCGGTACGTAGAACCGGCTGTCGTGGGAATGCATTTCATGAATTCGCGAATTATGCATAAACGGAACCAATTTCGAATTCATGAAATTAACTTAGGGTTTACACCGTGCAATACTGTCATGACAATAGCAATACATGCACAATTTTTCAATCCATGCATACTTTTCCAATTGTCTCAATCACTGTCTTGATTATTTTCAAGATAGTAGATCGGACAATGATTTGACGTATGCAGACAATAATTTTGTCGTCTTGTGCAAGAAAGAAGAGAAATTCATAACAAAAGGTCTAAAATAACACTAGAGACGCTGATGTGTTTGCAACTTTGTCTCTTGGTTATAATTTTTTAGTTTTAAATTTAAATAGCTCGCCCGAAATGCGTATTATACTACAGCATTCACGTACGACATTTTACTCCAAATGAATGGTCATAACTATTGTCAGGACGCCTACGCCACGGAGACAATAGGTTTGTGTAGTAACTTCTCCAGTAAAACATTGCACCGAGATCGAAAAAGCAAAATAGAGCGAGAAATTGAGAAGAAGAGAAAACTAGCAGAAAAAGTTAATAAACACAAAACTAGCAAAAACTAGTGGTTGCACTGTCTTGACATTCTGCTGTAAACATTTTACTATTTATAAATCAGTTTTAAACTCTTTGCTTTACATACAAGCACTTACACTGTCCACTCATTTTACTTTTGTTTGTGCTAAACCGATTCAACAAATGGCGGCTTTTGACATTTATTCTTCTTCTTCTTCTGCTAGCTAATTTCTGCTAGTAAAATTTTAACTAGCAATAATTTGCAGCTCTCCCGTGTTGTGACGCTCTGGATTCAGTGCTCTCTTGCAAATTTTTTGGGTTATCATACACTTTTCCAGTAAAAATTTGCAGGTTCCAGTACAAATTAGTAGTGACTATTAGTTACTATACAAACCTAATTATCAGCGTTTTTGACAACTAATACGTATTTCTTTATTATCTTGACAGCATTGTCTAATGTAAACTCGTCGTAAATTAAAGTATGCATATAAACAGCTGATTGCCAAGAAAAATTCTGCGATGTTGAGTTTTCATTTACATGGCGCTCTGGTAAGGTAGATCGTGTCAGCTGACTGCTGACTCGGATTAAGGTACCGTTAGGTTTACGTTTTGACTAATGTCACCTTAAACGTTGTATATGCCTTAGTATTAAAAATAGGACGGTTGGCAGCCCTAAATTCAATAAATAGCACAAAACCCTGGATGAAGAAAATGTTACGGACCAATCTGTGCAACCTTGTGCTTATGTCTTTTTTGTGGTAGAGCGTTTAATTTAACTTCTAGCTTGTAAATTTTACTTTTCTTGCTTTATTATTTATCAAAATTATGTCCACTGCACAAACTACAAAAAATTGCATTACACTACGTGGTTCAGCGCAAATAATTGTCGAATATTTAAGTAAGTTTATATGCACCAGGGCCAATGCACTTGGCCAATGGCGCCAACTATACATATTCCCGAAAAGATTGTATTTTAAACGGTATTATTTTCTTTCCATCCATTTGCAGAATATGGAATTAATTCTATTCTATTTCAACGTGGAATCTATCCACCAGAGACTTTTGAGAATACCCAACAATATGGCATAACTATTCTGATGTCGAAGGATAAAAAGATTGAAGACTTCTTGGCAAATGTATTGCAACAAACTGAAGGTTTTTAATAGCGCACAAAGGTTAATAAGGTATTATATTTTTCGTATAATATATTTTATTACAGAGTGGCTTGCCAAGAATATGATTGAGAAAATTTCAATGATTATAACTAATGCACACACTAAAGAAGTATTGGAGTGTTGGGACTTCAAAATGCAGGCCGAGTTGGGCGATGGTGATACGAGCAATTCCACAAAACTCACTTCCAGCAAGGAACTGAAACGTATACAAAACGAAATACGTGATGTTATGCGACAGATATCGGCAACTGTCAGTTATTTGCCGTTGCTCGATTGCATTTGTACTTTCGATGTGATGTTATACACGCTGCAGAATTGCGAGATTCCCGAAAAGTGGGATGAAACCGGCGCTGTATTTATACAAAATGCACAGGCTGTACAGCTTCGTTCTTTCTCAACTGGACTGCATAAAGTGGATACGGTTGTTAATTACAAGATGTCTTCTTAATTTATTTGATTTAAATATGGCGAAACGCCCCTTGTTTTATATGCAGTAATTTATTAAACGCGTATCGGAGCTTTTGTAACTTAGGGCCATTTTAACTTAGATCACGAAAACCAGCTAACTCGAACGCTAAAACTACAGTCAAATTCAACCGTGACTGAAAAACTGGCACTTAAATGTGCTGTCACCTTTTATGTGAGAATTTCTAAATAAAGAATTAAATTTCAATAGGAACTAAACTTGGTTTTTGTCGAACTGGGTTAGGTTGAGATTTTAGCTACTAATATGATGAATACAAACACTGAGAACGCTGATATTTGTAAAACCGACTATGCATTTTATGAATGAAAAATATTAATGTGTGGTTCAAATTTCAAATTTTGCAAATGTAATGAATCTAAAATGTCTGATGCTTTGCAATACCAATATACATAATTTACTTTGTTACAAGTATTTGATTAATATTGCATCATACCAAAATTAAATAAATATATATAATTTAAAGGTGGTGGACTAATTACAATCTTTTTTAAATTAAAAAAAGTTGCTAAACTAAAAGTTGCAACGATCTTTAAGTACAACTTTTCCGTTTTAAGTTAAGTTAAGTAAGCTAAAAATCTCTAACATACAGGCAGGTTCTGAAATTCACTTCCGAGGGAATTTCACTCGCTTTGAATTCAAATTTGCAAGGGTTGAAATTCACTCGTAAATGAAGAGCAAAACCTGCCTGATAATTTTAACAACTAAAATTTTTGGAATAAACTCTTCTATCATTATGCTAGTCGGTACCAAAATATTTTTGACCGAAATGATTTGGTGCGACAGGATGCAGCTCGGAAGTAAGAATTTTAAGCCTGGGGAAAGCACCAACTACAGTTTTAGCTGCGATTGGTGTGCAGAAAAGGTTTGACAATATAATGCAGCTCTCCGGTACGCCGTGTTCCTTGAGAACATTGACAGCCTTAAAATATACATATTGGAATCGAGCAAAAAATAAGCTACATAGTTTTTTTCTACCTACTTGTAGAACTGTATTACCAGTCGACATTATAGGATACATGAGCAAGACTTGTCGGCTAGCAATGTCATCGGGGAAACGAGCATAGACTACACGCGCTTCGTGTGTATCTGCATCAGACTCAACCAATATTTTTCCAATGCGTATTGAACGGCAACAATCACGTAAGCCCTGTTCCATTGCTTCACCAGAGCGTATAATTGAGACACCACAATTTCCAGCGCGATACTTGAGGCCATCATATGTTGCACCCGTCGGTGTTTCCACACGGCAATCCGAATATGGTAGCTGGTTAAGAGATTCCTCAATGACTAAACGTATAAGACGGTCAGCGTAAAATTTAAAGTCACTGCGAGTAGTATTTCTGCAAAGAGAAACATTTAAAATTAAGGTCCACATGTCATCAGAAGTGTACTTACTTATCACGGATAATAGTTAACAATTCAGCTACTTGCGAATTGCAGTCCAATATCTTTAAATTGGGACCATATTCTTCAAGTATTTCGTCAGGTTTGAGAGAGGCAACCATTACTGCTCCTGTTGAAAGTCCTATAATGCTATTACTTTCTCCATTGCTGTTGCTGCCACTACTTTCAGCATGGTTTTGAGAAGCATTCATAGGAGCATCAGCACCAGCCATAACGCTATTTGAACACGAAGCTATGTTCCGTGTTAAATTATAATCTAACTATTTTTGTAAATACAGTAAGAACTAAGCAAGTTTTAAATAACCCCAATAAAACTAAACAGGTGTAAGAATCATCAGCTGTTGCAAAAAGTCGATAACGGTATCTGAGCTTGCCATAAAAAAATATCGATAATGTATCGATTAGTCATCATAAGGCGCCCGTCACACCATGCATAGGCGCGATACGTGGATCGTCATCCATATTGATGAATTTCAAAATTGGTTCTTTCCCTAACAATCCGGGCCGGATCCGGTAATTAGAGAATAAGCGAAAAAGTTTGCTCTCAACAATGGAACGTAGTCCAGAAGTACGGGAACGCAAAAAACAACATTTCGTACCCAGAATTTGAGAAACAGCTGATTCACGTTATTTTGTTTTTGTCACTTAAATGCACACACTTGGATATTGAATTTTGGTTTCACAAATTTGATTTTAAGTATATAAATATTGAAAATACATCAACAGGCCATTCACTATTCCTTAAAAGCACCAAGTAAATGCAGGCGACAAGTAGACACAAAACAGCTGATATGCACTTTGACACTTTATCCATTTTTATCCGGAGAAAAAGCCCTGGCTATTTCGGGCAGGAAGAAGGAGACACTTACGATCCAATACGTTCCAATTTCCGCTCTCTATTACACATTTTGTTAAGTACGGGAATGATTTCTGGACTGTTTTGGGCACCCGGCGAATCCCGCCTTGCGTACGGGAAAGAACCTAATATTTAGAAATCTTCCCTTAGGCCTTCCCTTAAACTCGTAAACTTCTGTGTTGCCGATGGCCCGAAATTTGTATACAAAAATATATGATAAAATAATGAAAAAAAAATAAAAATAAAACTAATAATAAATAATAATAATAATAAAATAAATGAATTTCATCAACTAACTGTATTGACTTATACTAGGTTCACATATAAGTAGATTATCCTCATTTTCGAGCTTAACACCAAAACCTGTAATTATAACAAGAGATTAGCCATATAAAATTCGTCCCTTGGTAATCTGTAATTATAAAATAATCTCAGATTTAACCGATAACTTTTCGGTGTCCATCCTAGTTTTATCGACTGTTTTTGCGAAAGAGAGAAGAAATGCCAAATGTAAAAGTAAACAAAAATGTACGCTAGCAAGTAAAAGAGGTTTGTAAAGGTATTTTTAATAAAATGTTAAGTTAAAATATATTTATATTGCTTATTATAGCTGAAAAACGTGATCACGGTGGCACAGAGAAGAAACATTACTTTTCCTTGAAATGTGAGAATAACAAGCACAACAAATTTGACGGCTAATAATCTGAGATTTGCCTGTGTAAACGGGGCGATTAAAAAACGATGTGATGTAAACAAACGCTCAGCTGACGAACCCGCTTTCGCAAACTTTTTTCTCAAAACCAGTTACAAATACAACGTCGCGTTTTTACGTGATCTTGTATTTCTGGTTCATGATTATAACTGGTGCGAAACATGCATGTAACAAGGACATGCCTTCTCTTTTGCCCTAGTACGTTTTTTTGATTGGCTGAAATGAGAAGGCACGTCCCTGTTACACACTTTCGCTACAATTATAATGAGTTGTCCCTTTTAGTTATCTACGGTCTTTGATACGGATCGCAAAATACCTATAAATCTTGAAATCCGGATCACGGATCGCGGATCTCGCAATAAATATTGAAAGTACAAATTGTAGCATCCCACAATAACGCGGCGCTAGCACAGAGCAGCGCGTGCTGACACTCGTTGACAATGGAAAACGCAACGCTTGTCACTCCAATTTAGGGACAGCAGTATGGCAGTTTCGAGGTAAAGACTGCCAATTAGGCACCTCTTACCCCATCAACACGGATCGCGATATTTGGATCGTGATCCATATTAATGGAGTCTACATGTTCAATATTTATCGCGTCAGTATTTGCTTCATTTTTGTGCTGCACACTTTTTAATAATATATTTATTTTGTTTCAATAATTTACAGATAATGCATACCACTGTTCTTTTCATTGTGATTCTTCGCATTATGATACAAGATGTACTGACGAAATGTATGGATCACGTTTTGAATATGCTTCAACGCGATAAATATTGAACATGTAGACTCCATTAATATGGATCACGATCCAAATATCGCGATCCGTGTTGATGGGGTAAGAGGTGCCTAATTGGCAGTCTTTACCTCGAAACTGCCATACTGCTGTCCCTAAATTGGAGTGACAAGCGTTGCGTTTTCCATTGTCAACGAGTGTCAGCACGCGCTGCTCTGCGCTAGCGCCTCGTTATTGTGGGATGCTACAATTTGTAAATATATGGCTAGCGTTCATGAACAAGATCACGCAAGAACAAGAGAGTGAAAAAAGTCGATTTTTTAGCGTGTTCTACGCCATCTTGTTACGCCAGAAAACGAAAAAAAGTAAACAAAGCAAAAAAACAATAAAAACCAAAGTTAAACAAAACTATTGTCACACACAATTTAGGTAAAATTATTAATTGGAAATCTTTACAACGTTTTGTCATGTTGAATTAACTTTTCTTTACTTACAGTAAGTAGTACTTGTAATGTAAACAAATGCTCAGCTGACGAACCCGCTTTTGCAAACTTTTTTCTCAAAAGTAGTTACAAATATGTATTACATTTCGTGATCTTGTATTTTTGGTTCATGGCTAGCGTTCTACTTTGTTTTTGGCTTTCTTGACAGATGCAGAATTTCAGATAAGCTATTTAAGTAGAGCTTGTTGATTAACTTCAAAAATTCATTTTCAGATCATATATTTAAACTGCATTTAAATGGCCAATAATGGCTACATAATAAGAGATATGCAGGCCTGTGTTAGTACCAAGCAACAATCAGCTGTTCAGCACTAAATGTGTTTCCACTTGTTTGGCATATTTGAATAAAGGAGATTTGAAACGGGGCACCGAAATTGCGCATTTGGAAACTGTGCATTTAGACATTATTTCGATTTCAAACAAAACTGTGCATGTATCAGAGGTGTTAAGTAATACAATCAACGTGACTGAAAATCGTTGCAGTCACATTAATTACGTTCCAGATGCTTCGCGATATTCACGATATTCACGATTTGCAGGAACAGCTGTTTTCTCCATTAAAAAACCTTATGGAAAGTGGTCACCTGGAACGACTTCCTGTAAGAACCTGCAAATCGTAAAGCATCTGGAACGCAACTATTCATTGATGCGCGATGTTTAACTGCAGTCTTTCAGTAACTTTTTTTTTACTGATGACTGCAAAATTGAAGTCACCAGGGGCTCTATTCTGTAACTGTGAGTTTTCAAGTGTACACTGATAATTGTGTGCACTCTTCATTTTGCGATTCAGGAAGAGTGAGAATGAGTTTTAGCTGTCAAAATTGTGTACACTTCCTCATTTTGTAATTCAGCATGTGTGAGAATGAGTTTTAACTGTCAAAATTGTGTACACTTCTCTTCCGAAAAACTCACTGAATTTTAGTCGGTGAGTTTTTGGTTGTGAGTTTTGCACTCGGTGTACACTACATTTTCTCACAGTTACAGAATAGAGCCCCAGGCTTTTTTATTATTCATGACCAGGCATGGGCAGAGACTTAGGTCGGTGTTATGCAGACAAATTTTGTTTGCCAAATTAAATGGCGGCTGCTTAGTTTGCTCGGAGGTGGTTATGTCGAGTTTGGCACAAGGTTGCACGTTCATTATGGTTTTCATGGCTATTGCCAACACGAAATGAGAATTTTGTGTATAGCAACAATTGTCTAAAATTTTTGTATATGACAACGCCGAATTTGCTGCAGTTTGACCAAACAAAATTAGTTTGCTGTGAGAGTCGCCAAACTCGCTCTCTCCGAGTTTGCTGCAACAACAATTGCACGCAGTTTGCCAAACAAAATTTCTGCATAACACCGACCTTAGCAGGTGCTAAAAAAGCCTAAGCATCGCGTGCAGTGTTGCCAGAACTTTTTGGGCCGACCGGCTAGATTGGCAAAAAAAAGCGGCTAAAAACGGCTAAAATGTTTTAGTGAAATTTCACATAGACTCTGGCAAAAAACGGCTAAAATGTTTTAGTGAAAATTCACATGCTTTATTTAAATAAATCGCAAGAAACGAAAGACTAGTTAACACCATTAATTTATATCGAGTGTATATTCCTCATCATCAAATGAATCACTATTGTATATATCACCTGAATTCATTAATTTTAAGAGATCGTCATCTACAGTAAAATTATGGCAGCATTTTTCTTCACGTTTTAAACCGTATCGTATATATAAAATAGCGTTTAACGTTTTAACGCACATTGGATTTCTTTGCTTAGTTTTTATTATATTCATTGAACTAAATATTCGCTCTACTTCTGCATTACTTATAGGCAAAACAAGAAAACTAAAAACTAGGTTGGAAAGGTCAGCAAACTTCGGCCCAAAATTTTACAGTTGAGTCTAAATTACTCCAGGTATGTAACGTTAACCGTTGCCATTGCATCTCTATGGATGTTATTTCGTCGGCATTATATTTGTGTTTTTGTTGCTGTAGTTGAACAAATACTTTTAGTTTATTTACTCTTAATGCATTTCCAACCGAAAAAAGTCAATTTTTTTTAGTGTGGCAATATTTGTAGGGAGGCGTTGGCGTAATTCCTTTATTAAACTGATAATAAAATAGCGACCATTTTCTCGAATTATTTTCTCGGCTTCGTGGTCAAAAGCGTTTGTGCTTACTTTTGATTTTAAATACTCTTCAAAACTGTGATAAAACTTAGGAAATGGAGCAAGGTATGGTTCCAACGGGGAGCCTATAGGATCAAATGTGTCCGCGCTAATAACCACTAGGGAGCATAGATGCGAAAGTAAAACATTGAGTTCATTAAAAATCTTCATTGGGTCTGCATTATTGCTTTCGAACAACTTGTTTACTTTTTGCACCTGAAAATTAGGCAAATAGTAAAATCGGCTAAAAACGGCTAACTTTTTTTTACAAGCCGGCTAACAAATCGGCTGCCGGCTAGATCGAATTTTCTCCGGCTAGTTGCTATCAAAACCGGCTAAATCTAGCCGGAAAACGGCTAAAATGGCAACGCTGATCGCGTGTACGTATACTAGCGAGAGCGTAACGATGAGAACGCGACAGCATGCAAAATGAATTGGATACACTAACACATTCTCAATTTTAGCTCACGCTTGTTTGTGGAAGTGCCCACCTCATGTTTTATTCAACCATCACAAGCAAATAGCTAAATCTTGGTCAAATAAAACGAAATTAGCTTATTTCCTATGTTAGCCTAATTTTGACAGTTGTTTGACTGCAAATAGTGTCAAAGTAAGTTTTTGCCTCTTTCTGATTGGCTGAAGGAGAAAATGTCTGATGCTGAATGGCAATGCCTCTTGTTCAATAAACAAGCCAAGATAGCTTTTCATAAGCCAATATAATTATGTTGGGTAAGTCCTCCATACAAAATAAGCTAATAGCTTAAATTTCTAAACACGGCTAATATAAAAACTGCAGAGGAACAAAAATATATATTTTTTTTTATTTTATAGAAACTTGAACTTTAATATATGTAATAATAATAATAATAGATTGGCGCTTACACATATGTTAGTATTTGGCCGAGCTTCTCGTCCGACTTGTGGCGTGCGCCTTCATTTGTCACACAAAGCGGAGGGACCTACAGTTTTACGCCTACTCCGAACGGCGATTGTATTCTCATGAAAAGCTGTTTTTCATGGCAGAAATACACTCGGAGGTTTGCCATTGCCTGCCGGGGCCGACCGTTGTTAAAAAAAACCTCTCTTCAATATTTTTTGCGATGTTGCTTTGACCAGGGCTTGAACCCAGGTGCTGATGAGTGAAAGCGCGCACTGCTTACCACTACACCACAGCGGCCGACATATGTACATACTTAAAACTATGAGCTGTCGATCATTTACGTTAATTCTCAAATTATGTTATATATTCCACGTTAAACTCGGTGGAAATTATGTCAAAAAGCTCGACTTTATTATTACTATGAAAACGCCCCATCATATTCTCAACAGTTTGTAATGAAGTTCTATTTCTCTTTTCACTTTGGATGAATTTTAAATCTGAAAGTATACGCTCTGCAGTTGCAGAGATATTTATGAGGCAAGTTAAGTAAATTAAAAATTAATGAAGTCAGCTCTTTATACATAGTTCATTTAAAGCATTTTTCTTTAAGCTTATTTGACCCCAAAACGCTACAGTATCTTCGATCAAATTTTAGAAGCTACCACAGCATACATACATAAATATTTTCTCTTTACCATGTATCAAAATTTGTACTACACGAAAAATTAAAGCATCTCCAGAAATTAGTGAGAAAATAAAGTATCTTCCGAAAGTATGCACAAACACGTATCACTTTGGAAGTATATGGAGGAAACCGGCAACACTGTTTTTCATTCAAACTTCTTTTTGAACAGCTGTTACCAATCAGCTATTTACGTGCGGAATATGAATTCTCATTTTTAATGCCGGCAATAAGTTGTCCTTAAATTTATATTAGTATAAATATTTGAAGTGAAATTTAACAAAGAAATGAGTGACCCAAATAGAGATCCATCCTCTACTTTAAAGGAGGATGGCACAAATGCGAGTATTTTGATATTAAATGATGACTGCCTACTTGAAATATTTAAGCAACTAGAATTGCCGGATCAAGTGCGTTTGGCGATGATTTGCCCACGGTTACGAAATGTTTTTCAATATTACTGCCAGAGACATTACAAAGTACTGCAAAAAGATGACCTCAACGATATGAGTGCACGTGAGATAAGGCGATTTTTTGAAATGGCTGGCAGTTCGCTGGAGGAACTTATAAATCTACCCTACACCGATCAGGAACGTAACGAATATGTAACCCAAGTACATAAAAACTGTCCAAATGTGCTGCGAATTTACTTTGGAATGACTAAAATAAAGTCCAAGTGTTTACGTAAACTGCTTATGAACATGAAGCATCTTACTAGTGTGCATTTACAAAAATGCTCATTGGATGACAATGCAATGCAGAGTATAGCTGAGTTATCCACTTTAGAAGTATTAAAATTAGAAGGAGAGGAAGACGTAACAGGTATTTTGCAGTGTACAATTTTTATCAGAATATAAATCCCCTTTGGTAAAATTTAGGTCGTTATCTAAGCAAACTTAAATGTCTAAAGGAACTAACATTTGTGGAATGTGGTATACAAGATGATTTCTTTGTTGAAATTTGCACCTCGCTTAAGGGCCTTAAGAAGCTTACTCTACAGTGGTGTGAAGCACTCACAGATGTAGCTATTTCAGCGCTGCCGGTGTATTGTATCAACTTGGAAAAGCTTAATATATCCTGCAATCAAACCATTGAATATTATGCTATAGCGCAACTGCCAAAACTAATTGACTTAGAATTGTCTGCAGAATTATTTAGAACACAATCATTCAATTTATTATTAAACGCATTAGCCGATTACAAAGGTGAGCAGCTGCAGTGTTTGCGTATTTTCTCACCCCGACTCATTGTTGACGAAGGCATGAGATCTTTGTCGCTGTTTAAAAAACTAAAGGTATTCGGTTGCGACTGTAGCAAATATATTGATGTCACGTGTTTAAGATACATTAGCTCATTAAAAGACATGGAAATCGTTAGCCTAAGGTACTGCCGATCCGTTACTAACGAAGCAGTATTGGAGTTATTGGATGGTTGTCCAAAGTTGAAGTATGTTAATGTGATGCATTGTGATCAGCTAACTGAGGAATTGGTCTATAAGACCATTAATTTATTGGAAAGTAGGCATAGAGGAAAGCAGCCCCAATGTGATAAAAGCCCATTGCTGATAATGGTGGCAGGAACGAGAATACGAGATTATATTTTAGAGGTAAAAGGTTGTCATATAAAGGTTATACACTTTTTAATCAGTTCTTTTTTAGGATACCCAATATTTAACTGCACTTGATGCTGGAACATTACGACTGAGCTTTGAGAACCCATTTCAATACCCGTATGAAAATTTATACTATACATTTAATGTGCCGGCGTTTGGTGATCTTAAGTACTTTTACTAAATAGGTACAGCTTAGCTACTTTGCACATACGTAGTTATGTTTTTTGCAAATTATATTTTAAATTCTTTACATTATTCGGCGGCACTTTAGTTTAGCAACTATGCCAAGAATTTAGAACTATATAATTTGTTTGCTACAAAAAAAGAGGTTTTATGTAAATATGTTTGTTCATGCTGTTTTTAGCTATTACTTCGCGAAGGTATTATACATAGGTCGCTTATTATGAGACCATAAAATTAAAGATTTAATAGCTGCTCGGATATAACTTGATATAATTTTGGTACGATTTATTTAAATATTCTATTATAAATTTATTCTTAGAAAAATCTTTAAGGCAGTGAATAAAACTTGGGTAATAATTTAATAAACAAGCGATCTTTGTACATTCGCAAACAAACATACAAATTTTGCAATGTAAATGCATATGGGCTAAAGCATAATGTACTTTTGTTGACTATTAACTTACAGTTGTTTTCAGGTGGCACTGGTAAAAAACCTATTGCGAAATATGGTGAGATCATTGAGATAAGATATGAGAGAAAATTATGCACATATAATATGCATCTAAAACTCAAAAATATTAACTTAAAATATGCAATAAAACTTCAAAATATGTAGTCATAAATAGTGTTTAAAAAAAATCTTGAAAGCACAAACATTTAAAGAAATACATAGCAAATATCGTTACCTTAATTCATAAAGGCCCAACCAACGCTTTTTTCGAAACTGCGTTTTTCACAGATTTTGGGTGGATGTATTAAAATACACCTTCAATATAAATTGATTGTACCAAAATAACGGAGTCACATGCCACTTTTTAAAAAGCACCTGTTTTTGATACTCTTTTTATAATGTTTTTTGCTTCTGTAAATTAAAAAAAAAATGGTTAGGGCCTTTGTGAATTAAGGTAACGATTTGTACATTCAGTGACCCAAAGAAAATGGGGCCGTTTTTACACTAGTAACAGTGTTTTTTCATATTAACCCTGGACATGAGTGGTCGATGCGACTAACAATGTTAGATGTAATATTGAAAATAAATATAATTAATATTTTGTTAATGTGTTAAAAAAACCCAAAATCATCAAATGTATTTTCTCCTTTAAGTGTGGTTTGTTTCTTATTTAAATTCAAAGTTGATGCTAGTCGTTTCGACAAAGCTTGCAGTCAGGGACAAAACGAAGCACGTCCAGGGATAAATTCATTAATTTTAATTAAATACTGATGTTTTACAAAAATATATATATGGTGATCCATCTAGACCTTGGTTTTTTATTTTTAAATGAAACGCTTAAAACAGAACTGGATGTCGAAATCTTTATTATCACGCGAAATAATATTCTCTGACATTAATTTTTTTAAAATAATTTCATTAAAATGTTGGCCGCATACAGAACAAACCGCAAATAACGAGTGCTACCGCACCATGATAACAAAATTTTTGTTACCTGAGATTGAAGCCCGTAACATTTGGTTTCAGCGAGTTATCGTGTGATAAGTCAAAAGTTTTCGTCGACAAGCCAGCTATGATTCAAAACTTGGGAGCCGGCATAACTCGCGTAATTCGCGTAATGTTGGAAAAAATAATTGAAAATTGGACCTTCCTAATGGACCACCTACAGCGTAGTCGCGGTCAACTTTGGAATGAAATCATTTTTAAAAAGTAATGCTGGATTTCCACTAGGCATTAAATGGCAAAAGTGACAAATGACAAAGTCGGGCATAAAAAAATAATCGTGTCATTACATTAAAAAATAGTCATTAAGTTCATTTCCACATGGCATTTTTTTGAATGGCATAAATTTTTTGTCATTTCAATCCTTAGTGCAAATTCGGCATAATTATCAGAGAATGTTAATCCGGATAATATTAATGATTCCGATATCCAGTTCTGTTTCAAGTGTTTTATTTAAAATTAAAAAAAAAGTCCAGATGGATTACCCTATATAAATCAAACAGCCTCATTGCATAAGTCGTAAATTAAGGAAAATGCACGACTAGACAACATTGGCATTGGTCGTGTCGAGTAAAAATTGGCACGGCACCATGGAAAGGCTGGAATTCCGCACAAATCTGAAGAAGTTTAGTAACTTATGAACACCCGCTTATGTATTGTATCTTCATAAAAATTACTCCACATCTGGCCTATCATATTTATTTGGTGTCTCAAATGTGTTCGCATTTTTGTCAACTTCTGCACTTTTCCGATGACCTGTAAAATATTTCTGAGGATGACTTCAGACTGAAGTCGAAATATCGCAAAAAAAACGAATGCAAAATCTAAAAACACATATGTGTTTAATTTCCGTGTAGCCTTAAGCTCGAAATATAATCAATGTTATTTCTGTGCTACTCATAATAATTATTTTAGTTAATTTTTGCACTTTATTACTTCATAAATATGTTGTTCCGTTTAGGTAAAAGCCTTGTAATTTGCGATATGACTTGACTCTCGAAAAATGACTTGCACTCGACACGGCACTCATCTAAAAGTTTAAAAAATTTTGCAAAATACGTACAATTTCAAGAAATTAAAAAAAATTTTATTCTAAATTTCAAATGTTTTATGCAGATTTTTCAGATATCTTTCGAGTATGCAGTTTTTTACCCCATTCAATGTCCGTATAATACTTGTACTTGCGTTTCGCATTTGTTCTATAAAACATACGCTCAGTTTTTTATATGGAAAAAAAGTGCAACACTGTCGGCGGAAAAATTTTCAAAAATCAACGAAAATTATGCATAAAATATCAATTTTACTGAAAACATGCGAAAATATGGCATACTAAAGAATATTTGTTAGTTTACAAAGATATTTTATTTATATTGTTTACCAGATGTCCAAACAAACACGCAGGAAGGAAATCAGCTCCATATAAATTAATAATGAATATTGTGCACATTTAAGCAGCCAAACCGCGAAGACATAGCATTTTTACTTTCTTATCAAATATCCGATAATAAAATAGTCGCTCTAATAGCCGGGGCGTATTTGTAGATATAAGCATGCTGTACGTATGCAAACATGCGAAATTGAATTTAAATTATACATAAATTCAACTCAAAGAATTTCCTTACCTGTTTGTCTACAAATGAACAAAAAAATGCTGTGGTCTATGATTATTTGATTTATACTGGTTTTATTCCCTTTTATTCTACTTGTATATGATGCGATTTAAGGCCTTTCAAGATAATAAAATTTTTAGTGATACGACTTTTTATTAATTTCCTTAAAGTTAAATATTACACAAACCATATTACATTTTATTGTTTTTGTTTTGTTAAACATTTATGCTTATGTCTTATTCGTTTTCGAAATAATCGTATATCTGTTGTATTAGCACAACAAACTCATTTAAATGCAAACTATGTATAATCTTAGAAAGATACAGTTGATAAAACAAAAAATGTATAATCAACTAGTCAATAACATTTGAGAAATGCAAAGCGACGTCAAAAAAAAAAAATCTATTACGTTTATGATTATAGTTATTGTAAAATATTATGTATGTATAATTAATTGCTCCTGTTTGTATGGGACATATTTTCACTATTGAATGCTGTACATTTTCCGTAAAACGAGTGAATTGCGTTTTTAAAAATTATTTAACAAATTAAAATAAACAAATTTTACATAGTACGCATTCAGATCTACATTGCATGTACACACATATGATTGTATGCCAACTTCTTTTTAAATATATGTGCATACATACATATGTGTATGTATATAAATATTTATGTATGTATGTTTATGGTTGCATTCAAAACATTTATTTATTATTGTATTGCGGGCGGCATTGTAAAGATTCCAACCAAATAAATAAACGAATCGCATATTGGCATACATTTACAAATGTACATATGTTTTAATTTTAGTAAGTATATGTATGTATATTTAAATAAAAAATGCAAACCTTAAGTTAAGATAAAAAAATTAATTCAATAATATTTTTTGTTTTGTTTTAAAAACTAAAACATTTTGGCACTGTAAAGAAATTAATTACATAAACTTATAAGATTATAAATTTTCATTCATGTTTGTTTTTTTTTGTGCTGCTTTAAACAAAGTTTTTTGTACCAGTTGGGATTATAATTCGGCGTGGAATTGCGAAACACACGCTCATCATTACAATTGAATAAACAAGAAGCGGAAAAAAAAATTATGGACAATAATTTTGGTGATTTTGAAGGAACTAACTCCGCTAAAACAAACACAAGTATCTTAAGAGCTTCTCTGATATATGAATAAGAGTGTGAAACTGAGTCCCACGCAAATTTTGCAAAAAATTAAATTCAACAGGGAACATAGAGGAGTTCATAGGACATAAACCGCTTTTAAAATGTGTGTTATTTTATTTAAGTTTAGGTTTAATATAAAAAAAAACAAACGATTGGATGGCAAACATCACAGTACCTATAATTCAAAGCCAAAAAGAGATAACTACAAATGGAGAAAAGAAACGCGGCCTAAACAAAAAGATGCATGCACCATATTACGGTTTTATTAGTACATATAAATATTATTATCATTTTCAATTCAGCTACATATGACTACAATCTGTTTCTATTATTCATTTTCTTTTACATAATGCAATACTTTTTTTCGATACAAAATGGTACCGACTTTTGACTCTGCTAGCTGGAAATCCATGTATGTAATTAAAGCCAAATTTTATTATGGAAATATGTATGTATACAGATGGATTTGTTAAATACATAAAGTAACCAATGTTTAAAAGAGTCTAAGGTATTGACGATTGCTCGATATTGGTGTCCGAAAGTAAACGGATATCTCTCGTATAGATATAGCTCGCGTCTTCACCGCAAAAAAGCTAATAATCTCCAGCACGAAATGCTCGGAAATCATTATAACGTTGGCGTAAGAGGTCAGGCTGTAGTTGGGAATTCATGAAGATGGTGTACCACTTCTGACTGTGATGGAGTAAACTGCCAACCGCAATCGCCGATAAAACCCAGCACCGTGACAAATCCATTGTTGTTGTTGTAACAAAATAATAATGCCCCAAAGAGTTCTGGAGTGATAGTCCTTGGCCAGACACTTATAGATGTGGGTCATTCCGGTTACGTAGACCCGACTGCCGTGGTAACGGTGAGAAAGTAGTCCTTAAGTCGCTCGCTTGCAGCTCATGGGATGAAGAAAATTAAACGTCATTGGCAACTGGCCGACCTTTTCTGAACTATGCAGCGCCAGTCTGGTCATCGGGGTCTAGTAGCACGCAGTGGATAAAGCTACAGACATGCCACAACACAGCACTCCGGAGAGTTGCGGGATGTATTCTGATGACGATAGAACATCATTTGCATAGCGGGACTTAGGTGCTCCCTGTGAGGGAACACAATATTATGACGAGCAAGTTGTTGTGGATCGGTTGCTTTTGAACCGGCATTTTTTTTGTTGAAAGCGGAAACTCCTTCTAGGCACGTCAGCAAACATTTTCATGAGCTCATGGTCAAGATCTAGGATTAAGTAACCAACACTGCATCCAATGCTATACACACAGGCAATTAACGAAATTCATCGAGAGACCATCACAATCTCTTGCCTCGTGATTGCCGCAAAGCAGCGGATGAGCTGTCCGTCCTATGAATGCCGTCATAGGAGTACAATCACCACCTGTAAAAGAAAGTGAGCATCAACTGTCGAGAGAGACCTGCGTAACTCCGGCTCAATTGAGGTCTGGATATTGTAGTAGGTTAAACTCTTCTTTGTCCAGAGTAGACCCCGACGTACCCAACGTATGGTAAGCATTTGAAGGGTCTCCTCACAACACCATCCACATCTTCACATGCCCACTCAAACCAAATCAACTAAAATCCCTCCCATCTGGCCAACCACTTCAAAATAGTACGTTTCCTGTGCTTTCCGATAGTTGATATCGACGACAACGTTTGATGGAATATCCGATTCTAAGCAGGGCTCAATAGCCACAACAACAACAACAAGAGTTTCAGCTTCCACAAGGGCCTCTCGTATTTCTAGCGCAACTAAGATCCTGATATTGTAGATCGGAGGTGGGCAGCCTCGGCAGAGCATTTTTGAAATGTGCGTACAATTGATATCACTGTGAGCGTGCGAACAATCGTGCCCAGGGCTGCTGTAGACGGTTAAACTCCTATTTATTGAAACTAGCCCCATATGACAATAACCCCCTCCCTCTGGTTCGATAACGTCGAAAGATCATATTTCCTGGTTCTACCGCTAGTTGGGCTTGACTATTGAAAGATTAGCTGATCAAAAGTGGGATAAATAGCCGCAACAACAACAACAGAAGCTAGGATTTCTTATTCCTGGACCATCTGAACATTAACTGTTGTGTTATAAAGAAAGTCTGGACTAAGCCATTATGCGTATCATTCAAATGTCCTCCACGAGACCGTTTGTAAAACGTAATCCCTTTTAGGTGATTTTTTTTACACAATTATGGCAATAACTCGGTCATAACTTATGTATTTTACCCTTCGATTGCTTCAAGGTTGTAAGATTGTTAGAAATTCGAATAAACGCAATCATTCGCATAGCTCCACAAAACGGATTAAAGGCGTTAAATAGCAGGATCGTGGCGAGAAACCTTGTATTAAGAATTGTAAGTCAAAGCATTAGCCAATATGCGCAACCACTGTTAAATGCCGTATTGGAATTATGCGAATAAGGAATTTCCATCAATTATAGTTTAGAAATAAAAGAGACTGAAGCTCTGGCTTGATACATTTCTGAACACAGCCAAAGTCACATCGCCGAATCTCGAAATTAAGCGTCCTGAGAACTTATCGCGCAATAATGCTTTAACTGGGCGCGACGTGTAGCATGCTGCCCCGTCTGGTTGAAACCACATTAGCTTTCTGGCCAAAAAAGGTTATTGATCATCGGCATAACGCTGGGAATTGACTCCTTAAGATCTAAAGTAAACTCTGCTAAACTACAACTATGATCGGATACGCTCCAATGCTGTAGCGATATACAGAAAAAATGGTGGAACTTGACATCAAAGCCCACAGATATGCCTTCAGATCTCAGCCGGCTTTGTTGAAATTTGCTCTTAATTCTACAACAACCTGAACTCATTTGCGATCTGCAGGTGCAAGGAGCTTGCACGTAAAGCCAATCCCTATATCTATCTTAACAAAGGTCATTTTGTCGAATGAGTACGAAAACTTGTTTAATTTTGCAAAAACGTACAAATTTTGACCGTTCAGCAAGTGTTCCGCGATTTTCGAGCCCCTTCTATTTGTAGAAAATACACAAACAGCCTTATCACGAGTTTCATTTTCCTCGAACCGGTTCACTTTTCACATTTGGTTTCCATGTATTTACTATGGGCGGATGAAAAATTTTCGGGAGATTTTTTTTCGGGCGAAACTCAGGATAAGAGCTATAGTATTTTTTTTTCAAAACTAAAAAATACTTTTAGAAAATTTTCTACATATTAATTAGTTTTGGTAGTCAAAGCTGTGTTTGCGCTTATCAAGATTTAATCACTCTATTATGCCACCCAAGGAGTTACTATGGACCTATTTCTAGTTCTTTTGTTAATTTTTCTTTGTTTTTTTTTGTATTCAAACCCTGATAATTATCAATCGGTTATTGCAATGTTTGCTACACCATTCCATAGTCGGTGCGGACCGGCGTCGGTTGATTGTTTTGTTGCTTCTCCTTGTTCGCAGCTGCAGCAGCAGCCATATTAAGTTCCACCAACGTGTCGATACTATTCAAGCTTACACCCTGCAGAATCTTCTGCGCCGCCAATGAGGTAAAATTAAAAGATAAATCCGTTAGACTGGGAAAATTATAGAGGTCTTCATTGCCCACCGCTGGCGGCGCCACTGCGCCATTTGGGTCCTTCGATAAACTGAATCGGCGATCGAGTCCTTCCTTTTCGATAGACTTGTCACTTGCATTGGTACAGTTATTGTCCTTTAAAGCTAAATTTGGCTCACTACCCACAGCAATTATATTTTTTTGAAGTATATGCGCAAGATCGTCTCCATTGATGGCTGGGCTTGAGCTGAGAATGTTTCCGGTCTTTTGGAGATTACCCGATGACTCATAGCGATTCAGGTTCTTTAAATCACAATTGGAGTTCATTAGTTTTGATTGCGCTGCATCCTTTGTGTTCTTCTCGTAGAAGCGTAAATTACCGACTGAGCCTGCAATTTCGAAATCTTGCTTCGCAGCGAGGGCGGCCATCGCCAGTGTCTTTTCGCCGCTGGGGGAGTTCGGGTTGGATTCGTTCTTCAGAACATTGTTCTTATAGACAATGTTGCTGGAACCGTGTTGGGGCAGTTGTAAGCACAATTTTCGGCTGTTGTTCATGGTGGCATCATTGTTGATATTCTTTGTGAATTTTGAGGTATCAATCACTTCGGTTGAGCTGAGCGTGTCCAGATTGTCCGGCGATGTTTCGCTTATAAAGGATATGGAGTCGCATGTTTCGGAATTGGCTTCATTCTCGCTGATCGAGTTGTCTTTGTAAATGTGTTGCACAGTTATTGGTTGTTGGTGGCGCGTCGGCATTGGCTGCGAGTGCGAGTGCGTCTGCGCATGCGATTGTGTCTGATTCTTTTTCTGTTGCTGTTGTTGTTGGCCTCTTAGGGGCGTAGTTTCCTGCTTCGATAAGGTTTTCTTGATGATTTCGCCCTTCTCGTTAGTTGTCGTTTCATTATTGATTATATACACATTTGAGTTCTCTATTAGCTTTCCATTCTCCAGCGTTATAACGCTACGCGCCGGTGAGTTTTGCACATAAATCTTCGTGCTAGGTATGTTACTCTGACTGCCATTGGAGGTAGTCACCTGCAGCGTTATTGAGTTGTTGGAGTTCGAACTGGGCATGCCATTAAAGAGAGATTGCCCCGTAGAAGGATTTGGCGATCTTCCTGTTGTCGTTTGTTGATTAGTGATTTCCTCCAGTATTCGTGACGGAGTTGAGGAACGTTGGCGCTGCGATTGCTCAGCGGCACGAGCGCGCATGGCCTGATGACGCGGAGTTCCGCGCGGCGATCCATTCAATACAAGTATCGACCTGGCCGGACTTGGTTGCACCACTGCCGTATTGGTCGAGCACTGCGAGTCAAGACTAGAATGACCACTGGTTTTGCTGAACGACACCTTGCCACTATCGATACTCGATGGTCCCGAGGTAAGCATGGAAGAAGCCTTGCCCGATTCCAAACTAGATGGACCACTTTGTACACTGCGATAACAAACCTTACCGCTTTCCAAGTTACTGGCATAGCCGTTCACTATAATGTTGTCTGCCTGTCGTTTCGATGTTGTTTTGCTAGACGAGCGGGAAGGTGACTGCTCGAAAATGTGTTTGCCGATAATGCTCTTAGAGGCAGATTTCTGTACAGTCGCTGCAGCCGCGGATTGATTCGGAGTGGAAAGCCTTGAAAGCGTCGCGGAGGAGTGATTGATTTTATTCGTGGGCGCTGGAGCGGTGGTGATACTCGTTGTACCGCTCGCCGTAGCTGGTATGGATTGCGTTGAACGGGGCAGTGAACTGCTGCTGTACACCGGTGAGCGCCGGCGTATAGGCGAACAATCTCGGGATGATATGAGAAAAGTCGAGTCGCTGGACATGTGGCGACGATGTCGGCGTGGCAGTGTAAGCGAGCGTTGACTTAACTCCGAGCCGTCGTAGAATGTGGAATTGGAAAGCGTATGCACCACCGGCATATCCTGAAGATATATTATATAAAATAACGAATTTTATATATAAAAATCTTTAGACTGAATCTTACGTGATCGGCTGTTTGTGTGCCAACACTGTGCAGATGAACAGCTCGAGAATTGAACCACTCGGCAGGCGGGAACTGCGCTGAATACGTTTCAATTTGACGTTGCTTGGCACGCCCACTCCGCCTGAAGAGCCGCGACAATAAAGATCCTTTTTCTATAACAACAAAAATATAATTTTAAAATGTTATATACTTTTACTCATAAGATTGACTCAAGCAAATGTTACACTTACTTGGTGACGAAGAATCTGTGCTTTGATACTCCGAGCTGCTGCTGTCAGTGGCTAAGGTTTGTGCGTATGTCTTCGAGAGGCTTCGTGTCGACGCGCATCGCTGCAATCGTTTCGAAGATCCAAACAAACGCAAACTGTGCCTTCTCTCCAGGCTGCGAGGTGTTGGGAATGAGGCGCTGCGTCTTTTAGCCGCGCGCGGATAAAGTATTTTATCATTTGGATTACCTACCAAATAAACAAAGTAGGGAAATTGAGTATAACACGCATCAGCACATCCGATTTGTGCAATCGCTTACCGCCACAAATAACATCGGCCAAATTAGTTTGTATGCATTGATGTGTTAAATCGCCATCTCGTTCGGTGGAGATTTCGCCGTAAAATGAATGAAGCGCCTCCGCGTTGGTCATGAGCATAGTCCGCGCCTCCTGAGGTATTTCGTCGGTTTCTTCAAAGTCCTGATAACCGTTGCGTATGGCACGTGGCCGGGAACGGCTTCGACGTCGTCTGAGACAATAAATATTTGGTAATTAGAGATAATCGGATTGCAGTGATTTAAATTTGAATTTTAAATACATAGCATGTAACTGGACTCTAAATACTTGTTAACGGGCGCTTATTATAAATAAATACCAATTGAGACCAACTCTGCTTGCACAATGAAAACATCTTATGAAGCAGCTCTGAGAGTTTTCGAGAGAAAGATTACGCGTTGGCGATGACGAATACCGTAGATGATTTAACGATGAGCTGTATGAGCTTTACAACGATATAGACATAGTGCAGCGAATTAAAATTCAGCGGCTTCGCTGACTAGGTCATGTCGTTCGAATGGACCGAAACGCTCCTGCTCTTAAAGTATTCAACGCGGGTCGCGATGATGGTAACCGAGGAAGAGGAAGGCCTCCTCTGCGTTGGAAAGACCAGATGGCATTTCCAATTGGGGTCAGTTGGCACATAACAGAAATGACTGGTGTGCTGTTTTGGACTCGGCCAAAATCGCTTAGCCGGTTACAGCGCCAATAATGAAGAATAATATATTTGATAAATGGATTTTAGATAACTATTGCCCAATGCTCATATTTTTAGCGCTTTGTGCCGCCGCCGTAAGACCTGGGTTCAATCCCTGCCCAAAAACAATTAAAAGTACCCGTCAGCTGGTTGTGTCAAACCGCAGGCAACATCAAGACGCACATCACAAATATGAGCGAAAATTGTTGCTTAATCGTCTCTGTCATAGTCCAGTGGTTAGAGAGGTCCCAGGCTCGATTACCGGTCTGACTAACATCAAAATAGGGTTTCTTTTAATTTCCGAAAGCGGTCGTCGTGAGTCTTTTTGGGAGATATGTAATGCTTCGAACCCAGAATAAACCGAAATGATAGTTTCCCTCAGTTAGGTTACTTTAGGTAATGTTGCTTGCCACTCTGCATAGACCGACAGAGACACACTTAGGCCAAGTGTTTCCCATTGTGGTACCACTATTTACAAGCTCTTGTTCCTTTCCCTTAGTTTCCCCTACGAATGAACCATAGTTTAACCTCAACACAGAGTCGAGGTTAGCTAAACACCGAAAAGCATGTTCATTAAAAATAGTAAGTCTGGATCTATGTCCCAGCGGTTTACGCAGTCGTTTCTGTCTGGAATTCTGGTAGAAACCCCTTTTTCGAAGCAGAAACTTGGAATAATGTAACTCAGCTTATGTAGGGTTGCTGGAATGGTGCCCAGAATTTTTGAGTGACCGATCCTAAAGTCTCTCCACCATACGGTGATGCCATAGGTGTCGGAAAAATACCGTGTACATCTAGTGTATAATGTGTGGTTTCCCTACCGCTGCTTTATAGGCGCAGAGGGCGGTAATGGCTTTCCTGGATCGTGTCGTAAGGTTCCGCTTCCAGTTCCACACCATTGAGGTCGGGCGCTCTGCAAAATTTCGTTTAGCGTTTGGATATGCTTGTCCGTTGCTGTGAGTGCAATGTCGTCGGCATACGCTATAACGTTAGAGCCGGTACTCTGTAGTCTCATCATTGTAAGTTTCCTGAGTATAGTGGAGAGAACTACTCCTTGAGGGGTAGCTCTCGCTGCATACCTGGTTATGGACGCGCCTCCCAACTCTGATGAGATAGCAGATCTTTCAAGAAGAAGCCTTATAAATTCCACAACGCTATCTGGAAGAATATTGTTAAAGGCACGCTCTATGTCATGAAAGATACCTAGGGTAAATTCCTTAAATACGAGTGCTTTTTAAATTTTGGGCACAATTTCGTGCAGCGCAGTGCCCATGGATTTGGCCTTAGAATAAGTATGTAAAACTCCGACACGTCTTCTGATGAAAGGCGCTGTCGGCCAAGGCCAAGGCATGCCTGGAAAATGTCAGCAAGCAATGGGCATAAAAGGTTCTGGATATTTATAAGGTTTAAAGGTCTTGTTAATAGCCCATTCCAACTTTTCTAGTTGCACTATGCTCTCTACTGAGTGCTGTAGAAGATAAGTCTTTTGATTAGGTGCATCTGCCTTTGGTGTACAGTATACCCCGAGAAGTGGGTGCCCGAGAGAACATTTAGAATTTCGCTGCAAGAGGAGGCTTTTGGATATAATTTGGGGCAACTGAAGTTTCAGATAGGACCTTCCGTAATCGGTTGCCCTCAGAGGTTCCTCCGGTTAAGGAAACGAAATAAAATAAATTATAGTCCACTTACTCTGGCGTGAAGATGAAGTAACCCTTTGAGGTCTGATATATTTTCTGTTCTTGCATCAACTGTGCCAACGTATCGTAGATCACTTCCGTGGCAGGTGGTGTCATGTGCGGAAATCGTATGCTCAGCTTAATGCGCACATTTTCTATAGTAGCCGAATGACCCTCTGCGGTAAGGTCCATTATGACATCACATAGAGCCTCCGTCAATGGGGTAAATTGTCCTTGCACGGTCGGTGTTACGATGCAGTCATCGATGTCACCTGAAAGAAACAACAGCAAGCAAGTGAAATAAGTAATTTGTTTGAGATGGATACTTGGGAGAAAAAAAAAAATGTTTGCACAATAACGGGTTAAATTGTGCAATATGACTTCAATTGGTGACAATCAAATAAAAGTCACTTGATTTTTAGGTGCAGTAAAAACTTGGCTAATTGAATGTGACCTCCAAATGTATGAACGCATGACATCAATATATGTATGGACGCACATACATAAGTATGTGTGTATGTATGTATGCACATATGTGCAATGTGCACTGTTTTGGAATGTAAGCATGTGCATGCGCTCGAGTATTTTGACCGAGTAACCATCGTTGGTGAGTTGGCATTTCCATTTACAGCTGTAATTAATTTTTACTTGCATTAGTTGGATTTAGTCAGGTATGGTGTAAATCAAATGTGAGATTTTAATTAACTGAAGGCTATTACAAAATGGCCTCTGCATTTGCTGTGTTTGGGAAGATTGCAGAATCCAAATGTATTGGTCAGTGATAATGAGGCAACCGATTTAATGATTGATTTACAACATAAATATTAATTTGACATTTGACACATTTAATGAACGAATTGTGGCTACTGTGATTTCGGCACAGCTTTTGATCGAATTAAAGCAACCGATGTTACTGAATGTGCCATATCTTTAAGCTGCTGATGGAAAATATTTTTACGTTGAATTTATTTCGCTATAAAAGTATTTGATTGTGGTGGCAGATTGATGGCAGGTTTAAGTATTTTACTCGTAGCTTTTAGTTGTGGAAATTATGTAGCAGAGTGATTAGTGATGCGTACTTCCACTCTGTGGGACCAAGATTCGATCGATAGTGGGCGCTCATCGGCAGGCAATGTCAAACCCCCAAGTGTACTTCTGCCATGAAAAAGCTTCTAAAAAACAAAACAATTTTCCGTTCGAGGATGGCGTAAAAATGTATGTTCATCTATTTGTGTAACAACTTCACGACGCACACCACAAGTTAGAGGAGAAGCTTGGCCAAACACGTAGAAAAGCGTGAAAGCCCCAGATTTTATTTTTGCATATAATATGTACGTACAGAGACTCAAACAAGTGTTCACGTGTTGATTTTTTTTTTTTTAATATTCACAATGTTTTACAAGTTAAATTATTTTATTTTTCTATAAAAATATTGTCCAAGCTTTAGCCAAGTTTGAAACTTTATACAAAGTTTAGGAAAATTCAACAAATTTCCATAAAAATTTCGTGCTTTTTGTTCCGAATTTTTAAAACATTTCTGGGTATGCAGTTTTATAGTCCATACAATTTTAGTCTAATGAAGTGCAAGTTTTGACGGGCAAAAAAATCCTGTTGATTTTAGAGATTTTTTTTGTGATCGCTTTTGGGATTTTTTTTTACAAGTGCAATTACAAAAACTGGCGTCGATTTTTCAAATTTTTTTTTGCGAACGGTCGCCCGCATTTAATCTCATAAAAAAATTCATGCTTTCATGGAAAAAGTGCAAAAATCCGCCAGCATAAAAATCTATAAAAAATTCACGAGATTTTTGGTTCGCTTGAAATTTGTACTTCAAGAGAGTAAAATTGTATGAGCTATAAAATTGCATACCCAAAACTGTTGTAAAGTTCGGATTAAAAAGCTCGAAATATCGATGAAAATTTGTTGAATTTTCCTAAATTTTGTATAAAGTTTGAAACTTTTTGTTTTGGTTAAGCCTGTATAATGAACAAAGAAAAATAACAAACAAAATTTAACATGAAAAAAGTTGTGAATATTAAAAAAAAAAAATCAACACGTGAACACTTGTTTGAGTCACTGTATATTTATGTAGGCATATTCCCTGCAAAAATCGTGACTACTTCACGCATGTAAAGAGTACTCCCTAAGGGTCAAGGAGTACACCAAAATTAACCGAAATGTATATAAGAAATGTGGTCCAATTAAAATTTCGATGATTTAGGCCTGGACGATATAATAGCTCAAAGCTACTCCAAGGGGTTACTCCATGGAGTATCTACTTCCTGACAACATCGTTTAGTTATTACGATTGGATAACAATAAGCTGGTGTAGAGACGCGAGTTTATCCGCCACTGGATAACAGTGGAGCATTTTGTAGACCACATTATCCAACAATTTGTACAGCATTATTCAGTGTTTGGTACATACGAATTTTGTATACTCTGCATATTTCTAAATAATTAATATTCCGGTTTGAAGTGAAATTAAAAAAAAAAATCGATTCAAAAAACTCCCTTTTTTCCGCTATACTTTTGTGTAAGCCTTTTGCATCTTAAAGCATTTTCGCTTTTCCCAAGAGCAGGAAAGCACCAGAGATCAGTAGATATGCATAAGCAACGGTAGCTATATAGCATACAAGCCAATAAGAAAATGAAAACCAATCAAATCACTTGACTTCGCAGAAGATAATAGTGAATTTAGCACTTGACTGCATGAATTTTTCGCATTCGATGAAATTAATGAAATATAATCACACCAAAGTTACGCTGGAGGTATTCACCTTCACGATGGCGCTACAACTTTGAGAGCTTGGCATTCGCTGGTCGCCACCTGCCGATCGCCATTGACTCCTCTGATTGACTTCCGTTAGTAATGAGCCTATTATTACTAAACTTTTTCTTCGAGTGCACCTGCGGTGCTTATCACCCTTTTTGCTTTCTTCTATTATGTACGTTTGCATATAATTTATAGCCACTTATAATTTGAAAATTTTTGGCGAGATAAGTTGCTGTTTTGGAGGGCATAAATACTTCGAAAATATGTGCATATATATGTACATAGCACATATCGCTCGCTACATAAAAGCAAGAGTCGGATTCTCCTTCATATCACAAAAAAAGTTCAATTTGTTCCAAGCGATTTTGAACACTCACTATGAGGATATTTTAGGATTTTTATAATTAGTTAAAAAAGGGTTATGACAAGGTTTTACTGCAGCCTTTACAAGATCAGAAAATGTTTATGAATTTCGTAAAAAATCAAACACGTAAGTGTTCGAATTTTGCTCAAGAATTTGAATAGTGTAACATTAAAGATATCAAAGGATGTAATTATTAAATAAAAAATAAATATTTGATTATTTACATAAATAGCTGATATACATACATAGATGAAATTTGACTTTTTAACTGGTCATGATCAGAGTTAACTTTTTATTCTAGGTGTGTTCTATGTCAAAATATGTGTACACTGTGTTCACTTAAATCTCCTTTCTCACTTCCCGGAAAATATAGGTAGATATTTAGCCTTTGTTAAATGGTAGAAAATAAAATATAGCTAAAAAGTGGGTAGATCTACCAAATAAATAAATAAATAATAAATTGAAGAATAAATTGTACCCAAAAACAAACTAATGCATGAACCTAAAGAAATAAAACATGTTTTCATACATATGTGACAACTCTCAAAGTCAAAAAATCCGCTCTATGTCGTTTACGTATGTATATCTTCGAAATCCACACTAAACTAATACAATTTAGTCCCGGTAAGAACGGCGAGGAATTCTGAGCTTCTCGAACAGATCTGATATTCTCTTAAGTTCATTTCGAGCCGTATGATATTTCTGTTTTGCATCCCGATATACTAAGGCAGTGAACATTTTCTGTAGCTATAATCCACAACTCACTAGAATGCAACAATGTCACAAATAGGCATATGAAGAATGCTTCTTCTTTGAAAGAGATTGGCTATGGGTACGGTTACCATATTTATGAGAGCCGAATATGGGACAAAAAATTATGTTGCATAGTTTTTCCACACTGTTTTCCCTGAAACAGTATCCTTATAGTAACATCACAAATTTGTAGGATAATTTTCTCGATATTTTTACCCCGTTAAATTTGTTTAAAAAAAAAAACGTTAAATTTTAGTATAATAAAGTGCAATTTTAAGTCGGTAAGGCTTACCACTAATTTTTGGCGATATTTTTTTTGTTGACGGTGTTACGCATTTTTTTCATACAAAGTATGTATGTAATTTGTCGACCATTTTTTTTTTTGAAAGAGAAGCAAATGAGCGGCGATTTCCACTCGCACTTTATTATACTCAATTTTAATGAGTTACAAAGCTGCAAACCAAATTTTGTTCTAAAGATTCTAATTATAAAGTTTGAAATTTTGGGGAAACATTGCAAAATTAATTTTTATGGTTTTTTGTTGGAAATTTGGTATTATATGGGTTTTATTAGGAAAAGGGCTTTACTTAAAATAAATAATAAATATTAAATAAACTAAGGAAAAACAGCCAAAACTTACTAAAATGTCGAGTCCTAATTTCTATTTTGGCCACTGTATGCATTCCTCGATTGGAATCACAGGCATTCAGATTAGAAAATAATAACTGTTTATAAAGAAAATTACGATCATATATCCAAATCACTTAAAACGCGTTCATAGGCATGCCATTTTAATGAGCTGTTAAGGCGTCGGAACACCGAATACGGGACAAATACAGGACATTAAAAGAAATACAGAACATTTGGCGTCCCGTATAAAATAAATAAATTACCAGGGCAATGGGTCAAAAAAGAGGACTGTCCCGTATAATTCAGGGCGGATGGTCACCGTAGCTATGGGCACCTATGGGTGACTGATGGGGCGAGTGAACGGTCACTAATCAACTTAAGCCGATTTGTTTAAGTGTCAATTGTCTGTGTAATTTGTGTAACCCTTTCGTTTGTCCGAAGAGTGATATTTCTAACACCTAACGCAAACGGCCGTAGCTGGCTTAAAAGCACAGGGAGACGTGATACTCGTAGTACGAAGGCTTATTGAAAAACTGAATGTACAAATGTACACGTATTTTTTTTATTTGGATTTTTTTCCAACGTACAGAACATATACATATACATACATACATTTGTATACATACATGTATGTGCAAAGTTAGTAAATAATTATAAGTACATCGAGTAAAATAATGACAAATAATTAATTCAACTTAACATCTAAAAGTAATTCATAATCCTTGGATGGTTTTGAATAAAGTTCAACAAAAGCACTCTAAGCTTCGTAAAGTAAAAAAACTCCGCACAGAAGAGATATTTTGTAGATAAAACCACAGATCTGCCAAATAGTACTTACGGTAGAACGCAACAGAGCTAGTATTTTTGCTATGGTTAAAAATTAGCAACTTGTTGATCCACATCTGTTAAGTAAGGCTTTTTTGTGCTCCTTTGAATAAATGCATACTTCCGCTTTGTGTTGTCTTAACAGATGGTTGAAGTTTGTTTAAAGACGCGCGGCACATGATATTTATCCGGTCTCAGTGTGTAAATACGTAATGGTATGTAGATATGTAATGTGCATAGTAATGTAAGTTTATACATACATATATAGATGTTGTATGATCAAAACGCTTAATCGTACGTGAAGTCAACGGTCAATAGCCGGCGGCAGGTGTCGGTTGTGGGCGTTCCTTTAAGCTCATACAATACATATTTACATTCATATGTATATGTACATGCCCACACTTGTATTAAGTACACAAATTACATAAATATGGTAATCATTATGAAAGTATTTATGTTTAAAGCACGTTTACAAGGAAGTAGATATACCTAGACAAACTTTGTATGTGCTTATGTGCTGGTAGTGAAGTGAATAAGTGGCGATTTTATAGTTTTTGTTTGACTAGATCATAAATCCGCAGTTGCCTATCTGCATTCGAATGGGACGTCGCAACCGGAGGAGGCAAGGGGATATTAGATTGACAGCTAAGGCCTCCAATGATACAGAATTCGAATAAATTTTTGAAATGGCTATGCATGATGCTAACGAGTTCGATTTCGAATATCCTTCTGGCATAGAATCAAGAAAAATTTCTCGCCGCTTAGAACAAACGGTTTGTCCTATGTCAGGAGTGAGATTATCAACTAAATATCGGTACCGAAAGAACTACTTCGAAGTGCTACACTACTTTCAAACGAATAAGAAAAAATATTTGACCAAGAAGGTAAACAAGTATATAAACGAATCAATAAGAATGTGTACCCCACAGATATTCACAACTATAAGATCTTTTCGTAATAAAGTAGTTTTCATTAAGCGTGATTTGATTTCTGTTAAAACAAAACCACACTAATTGTTGAGGAATTTTAAATGTACAGCGCCCTCTCTTCATTAGTTCGAAATCCAATTTTCAATGTAAAAATATCAAGAACTCGTCCCCTCTATTTGCCCTTTCATTAAATAGAGCATCTTTTTCTTAGGTCGCACACTGGGACGAATCGAGAATTTAGGACGACAAATATTTTTACTTCACATGTATTTGACTGATTTCAATGAAACTTCGTACATAGGGGTATTCGAGGCCAGTGATTACAAATATCATATTAAATTTTCAAAATTAAAAATGGCGGATGAATGAATATTATATTATTACGAAACTTGGAATCCAGGATATTCAGGGTCACTGATTACTAGGGAAGACAAAAATCCAATTATTCAATCATTAAAATGACTCCAAAATATTAAAAGTATGCTTGATATATGCCCCAAAAATGTATATGTATAACTAAAATTTTTTCGATTATCACATAAAAATTTTTATACATGCATATATGTATTGAAAACGAACTCTCTACGTCACAAGAATTTGTTGGACAGAATTTAAAAGATGACAATGTTTGTTCACACAAAATATTTTTGTTGCTGATATTGAGAAGTTACAATAGATGCAGAATGAAACTCTCTGCTCTGGCAACTGTTAAACAGCTCTTTTATGCATTTTTAGATTTTTTCGCCAAAATATGTGTTTTGTGTTATGATATGCATTTGCATATTTTTGTCTTCCCTACTGATAACGAAATTGATATTGTATTTTCAAAATTCAAAGTGGCGGATAATGTTACTCATACGTCATGTACCACGAGTATGCCACACGACATTTTGTCGTCTTTCCTTCTCATACACTCATTGGATCCGCCATTTTGAATTTTGAAAATTTAATATCAATTTCGAAATCAGTGATAATGAAAACCCCTAAATACCAACTTCCATTGAAATCTGTGAATTACATATGGGGTACACATTTTTGTCGTCCCTTATTTTCGATTCGTCCCTATGTGCGACAGTCTTTTTTTATTCACCGAGCCACGAAAAAGGTGTAACCGGGAAACGATTATTTCGAAAATAAAATCAAATGCTTTGGATACGTCTTTGAGGCGTATATCTTTCCATGATGAAAAAGTAAATATGACCGAAACTGCAGGACGAAATCATATCACTCCTTTTGAAAAGAATTGTTTTTGCTATGATTGTAATAATGTTAATATTAGAGTGATTCTCGAAGTCTTATAAAGCCTCTGCCGGGTGCACGGATTGCAAAGTTTTTCTATAGAAAATCCGGGTTATACCGCGCTATCTCTTTGCACCGTCGCATTTTTTGGGGAACACATAAAAAAGTTAATATTAAAAAATTGTTAAATAAATCATTGGCTAATATCCTTTGAAGTCTCCTGAAGAGAACTAGAGTTTGCCGATTAATAAACATGGATTTTCCAGGACTCTGTACCATTTCACGAAAACTATTTTTTTTTACATAAAATAAATGGGAAGCTTTGAAAGCTTTCAGCGATCTCTAAATATTTTTTTATTTAAAAAAATACAAAGGTATTTTTTTTCGATATAGAACAGTCCTAGGAGGTGAGATCCTTCAAATTCCGACTTCACTTTCTTTGGACCACCCTAGTATGCACCCATCTGGATTAGCTCGTATGCCTAGATATTCACCACATGTTCAAGTTATACCTTCTATAATACAAAATCTAGAAGCGGTTTAAGTGTTCTAGAAGGCTGGTCTTAACATCCGGGCTGTCGTCGGTGGCACTCCACAGTCTAGAGAAGAAGGAAAAAGTAGTCTGACTGGCGCCCAACGAGGCCAAGACAACGTATCTATTGGCCACACACAAAGTATCTTCGCGTTTTACCACTCACTTCACTGTCGCCAGTTATAGTTTTTGTTTGTTTATCTAGGATCCAGCATTAAATCTCGCCAGCCCACTCCGATAAGAGGTTGTGGTGCCATAAAGGAAGAAGAAGATTTACAATTTAAAATAAAAACCGATGACAAACACGTTTCAGTAATGCTTTACAGCTGTTTTTTACTATATAAAAAAAAAATAATATTGAAAAGTACGACATTGAACTCTTAAAATCTCCCCACTGAGCAATGTAATGCAAGTATGTTAATTTCTAAAGACATATCATTTCACTATGTAAATAAAAATATGGATTGCAATTTTTCTATTCAAAAAATCAATTTCCTGAGCGTTTGTGTGTTTATGGCATCCGGTGATCGGTGTATCGTTTAGATTAACAGTATTTTTCATGCGTAAATCAAAGAAACGCACCAGCTGTTGGTTGGCCAACTTTCTGCTGCACTCAGCATTAGACGCCAAAGGCAATGTAAGCTAGCAACAAATAAGAAAGTCTGGTCGAAAATTCATTTTCATAATTCCCGTCATTTTGCAACACTGCCACTGCCCGATTACTTATTGCAATAAATAAGTAGTTGTTGCTGTTGTTGGTGGTCAGCATTCATTATTTTAGTGCCATTAGCGTTTTCGCTTTTATAAATTTACGCATTCGAAGCTGCATGCCATTTCCTTTTAGAAACTTTTTTTATATAAAACGGCGTGAGTATCAGGTACTTACGAAATTTGCTTGGCAAAGCATTAGGCGATTCAGTTACATGTATAAATAGGTTAGGTTAGAAATCAAACACTATTTTCATTTTGTTAATTATGTCGAGACCAGTACACGACTTTTTCATAACCACTTCGGGAATAGTAAAACACTATTTCAGTATCATTTCGTGACTAGTTTAGAACTATGCCGAAATAATCCCGAACTAGTCCTAAAATTGTCCCGAAAGGATCTCGAACACGTATTGAAACGGTCCCAAAATGATCCAGTACCGAAATGGGAATGAACAAGTCCCGAAAAGAATAGGAACTTATCTTCTTCTAGTCTCGAAATGTTCCTGAAATAGTCCTGAAATAGGCGTGAACTAGTCTCGAAATGGTCCTGGAATAGCTCCGAAATGGTCCTGCAAAAGTTCGGAAACGGTCCCAAAATAGTCCTGAACAGAAACCGAAATGGTTGAAAAAGTCGGGAATTTGTCCCGAAATGAACTCCGACAAGTCTTGAAACGGTGCCTTATTGTGCTCAAAATGTTCCGAAATGGTCCTGAACTAGCCTCGAAATGCTCCAGAACTTGCGCCAAAATGGACTTCAAATAGTAGTAAACTAGTCTCGAAATGATCCCGAACAAGTCTCGAAATCGTCGTGAACGAGACCCGAAACGGTTCAGAAATGATCCCGAAATAGTCCCGAAATGGCGCTAAACTAGACGTGGAGTAGTCTCGGAATTGTCATGAAATAGCCCTGAACTAGTTCACATATCTTCATTTGAACACACAAAAGCAATTACAGATTTTCTGCTGGGTTTATGCAAATTTTATCCATACCGAGAGCTAAGATGATTTCACATCAAAAATATGTAAACAAATATAAAAATTTCGAATTAACAAAATTTATATATATTTATATATATTTACATACACTTGTGGTCAGTTGATTAAGTTAAGTGACTTTTTGACCAGTTTTGGCTATTTTTCTTTTTTATAAAAGTTCAGCACATTACATAATCAACGCCGCATAAAAGTTAAACAAACTTTTACAATTAAACCCAAAAATTTTAAACTGTCAATTAAAAATTTTTAGAAAAATTTTAGGTATGCAGTTTTATAGCCCATTAAAATTTGGTAGGTTAAAATGCAATTCTTATAACGCTAGAAAATCACGTTG
>NW_023458564.1:575709-607769 GCF_013731165.1 Rhagoletis pomonella
GTTGCAACACTTTCTCAGGCTACATTATTTGCTTATTTGTTTTTTTTCGTCAGCCTGTGATCGCTGTTTAGTTTACTTGTCGGTTTTTTGCGCTACAATGCAACAAGTTTTCGGTTACTTTAGTTGCAAGATATCAATAAGAAAATTCAAACAAATGCGATGTATAAAGCCAATGCCTTAAAATACAAATTTGTCCAACGAATGCAGTCAATAAAATCAGAATGGTGTTTGGAGACAGCGTTTCAATAAAAGTTTGCGGTCGTGCCACCACGTCTTGACCAGGAATCGCAGGCCTTGGCCAATAAGTAGTTTATCGAATGCCCTTAAGCGGAGAACAACTCTGCTTCAAATTACGTTTACATAGGTACATAGATGGGAATTAATTGCTGGCCCATTGAGAAATGCTTGTTGGCAAGGCTGGTAGGAAATAATATTTGTGTATGTATGTAAAATTACAAGCAGCTTAAAGAGGAGATCGGTGAACCGATTTGGATGTCTGATATTCGACTATCATTCCCCATAGCTGAGATCGGATGTTCAATGTATATATATATTCTAGATAGAGACATGAGCGACATTCCACGATCACATACGGGGCTCAAACACCACCATTCAAACCATCCTATGGATGAGGTATTTCTTTATGACTCCACAACTGTCCGTGCATGTCTCATGGGTGCTTTAATAAACGTGCTGTATTTTTGCTGCGGAGTCCTTGCAGCAAAATTTAGAGACAGCCTGGCAAAGCGCTAGTTCCGTCCTAAAAATTTCAGAACTATTTCCAAACTACTGCAAAATGGCCGCTGAGCCAGGCAGTTGAAACTTTCGGTGTGCTAGTTGCGCTGTAGTCAAAGTTTCTCACATTTAGCATTTGATAGCTGAGAAGTCAATGTACAAATACTCATTTCTTGTACAGTACGAAAGTAGCTCCGCGAGAAGGTCTTCGATCCTAACATCATTTGGCGAGTTCAAATCGCGGTACAGGCAGTTGTGAGTTTTCAGATTTAATAAATTTAAATTGTTGCGTGCCGCTTAAAATTTGAAGAGGAAATTATTAAAAATAAAATATTAATTAATTTTTAGTGAGCTTGAGGCCCTTATTAATGAAAAAATGTTGTGTAAAAAAGTTTACATTTGGTAGAAGTTATAGCTGACTGAGCTCAGTTCGCCTTTTCTACTTTTTATAATCGGAGACGTACAATAATGTCAATGGAATCACTGACATTAATACACAAATGAAAAGTGAATTAATGTCAATGACATTAATACACAGCCAAAAGTGAAATAATGTCAGAAAAATTGTGGAAATTATGTCATTGACCTTAATACAAAATTGAAAAGTGAATTAACATCAGAAATGTTAAACATCATGCAAGCTTTACGGTGCATGTAATAAGGCGCAACGGAAATAACGACCATGGACAATATTTCTTATCGTCCATAGACAACAGTATTACCTTTTCAAAAGCGCAGTAAAACCCATGGACATTATTGCTCTATCAAAAAAAAAAGTAAGTGCGCCTGGGCCACACTGGAGAAGTGAAACGTTACATATCTATTTTGTTTCATAACCGTACATATGTTCATACATAATATATACATCTGCTTTTACTTAAGGTTACATATTTTGTCTTTTTTCTATGTAGATCACTTCCTCTACCCCTGTTCGTTCTAATTACATTAAAGTTATTTTGTTTTCGATAGTAATATCGAAAAAAAATATCTATAACAAAACCGATACAAAAATCGGTAACAAATTTCAATAGAAAAATTTATAATAATATTGGTAGCAAAATCGATTAGAAAATCGATAACAAAATCGATAAAAATATCAATAACAAAATCGGTAAAAATATCGATGACAAAATCGATAAGTAATCGATAACAAATATCGATTAGAAACTCGATAATGAAGTCGATAAAAATATCGATAACAAAATCGATAAATAATCGATAACAAGATCGCTAAATAATCGATAAAAAATCGATAAATAACCGATGACAAAATCGGTAACATATCGATAACAAAATCGATGACAAATTCGATAAAAATTTCGATAGCAAACTCTATAACAATATTGGTGGCAAAAGCGATTAGAAAATCGATAAAAATATCGATAACAAAACCGATAAAAATATGGATAACAAAATCGATTAATAATCGATAACAAAATCGATAATCAAATCGATAACCAAATCGATAACAATATCGATGAAAATATCGATTATTATATCGATAAGTCCCGAGAAACCCGAAAATCTCTAAAATCCCAAAATAGTTCCCAGATTGAGTCTCTGTGTCTCTATCTATATCCTTGTCTCTATAATTAGCTTTATTTTAATCTTTCTCTCTCTATCTTCATCTTTACTTTTACCGGTATCCTTTACTTGTTTTTACTTTTATGTTTATCATTTTCTTCATCCGCATATTCGCCTTCATCTTTGCCTTTATATAAGTAAAGTGTTTAAATTTACCTTGGTCTTCATTTTTGCCTTTATCTTTACGCATCATTGTTTTTGTTTTTATTTTTACCTTTGCCTTTATCCTTTTCTTTATCTATGTACGTACTCACCTACACTTTCATTCCTGTATTGGTCTTTTTCTAACTGTTATTCTTTAACCTTTTAAAAGCAAGAATTTGTTAAATTAATATCATATGTACATTCAAGAAGCACTTGCTTCCGTCTCAACCATTTCCGTTGCGCCATTTCCGTTGTATCATTTCGCCCAGCGGGCTACCCCGCGTCGCGTAGTGCAATGCGCGCGCCGCCTCACCACGAGTCGCCTCAGTGTAATGTGCAGACCGCCTGGTTTTAAGAGGGTCGTATGTGTTAGCTTTGGAGTAGTGAATTTCATCGTTCATGTCTACTGTGTGGGACACATTTAGTGCCGAGCCGAACCTCACTAGTTCATCTGCTCTTTCTTTGCCGTATTTGTCCCGGGAACCATAACTCGTTCATAGTCTCTTTACCGCCCCCCTTTTTAAAAAGTATTCCGCCTGGAAATAACCTTACAATTGAGTTGCTCCTTGAAAACCTCTGCATATATGCCGCATTCCACCTTTGATCCATCTATGAAGTTTCTACCAACTTGTATGTCAGATGTGAGGACCTTTTGATGCAGTACCCTTAGGCGCGCGATCGGATTGCGCTGGTAGCAGCTAAACATTTGACAAACAAAAAATGTGGCGGTAATAAATTGAAAAAACTTTCAGAGTCCCCGTAGGGCAGGGTCTCAGTCCACTTATTGCTTCATGCTCGTAGGTAGATGATTGAGGTGTTAGAGTAGAATTACACACCAAGTTTTTCCAGGCTCCAGCAGTTTTAAGGCTTTCAGCGTTTCACTCGGAACACCTGAAAATCTGGTGTATGATGGTCAATAGTAGTTTTTACTTAATGAAATATATTTCTCAATGCCTTCCAAATATTTTAAATATACTTTGCCAAGTGATTGCAATTGTAAATATAAGTTACATGCAAGGACTGTAACAAAGATATCATCCCAAATCGCTGTTAGCCTAGAATAATTAATTCATTCACATGTATCCTTTAATTTCTCCGCTCAGCGTTAAAGTTTCGAAACCTAGCGTGATCGCGATCGATTTGTTGCGGTGTTCTGTCAACGGTGTTTCCGTCCGTCTTTGTGCGCTTTATGCTGCGGCAGGTTTGTACGAAGAATATCGTATCGTAAAAAAAAACACAAAATTTGGACAGTCTTTACGACCTAGGAATGACGTTCTGTGAAGTTATAAAACGATCCTGGGCCGCACTGCAGACAGTCCTGCTTAGTTGCCTGGTTTTTGGAGGAAAAGAATGGCCTGGTCGCCAAACACACAGTAATAATTATTGTTATTTAGTTTAATTTCTTATCAGACGCATAATACAAAACTTATGCATACAGAAAATATTTAATATAAACAACGCAATTGCGATTCTGACAAGAATGACATCCTTATTTCTTGTCATGTCTTAAAAAGTTTACACATCTTAATCAATAGCTTTTCATTTCAAAGAGGCCTTGATTAATACTCTTTAATTACCTTGTCGTTTACCATGTATTTTATGCCTAATTAACCGCAGATTTAATATAGTGGAGCAATTAATGTGTGTAATTATTTACGGAAAAATTGGAAATACCTCTATAGTTAGCATTTATTTTCAGCTGCATATGGACTAGATGTTCTTACACCAAACTTACAAAAATAAGTTTATGACAAATATTTAATATTTCATTTTCTGATTTCCTGCAGGGTTACATGCGCCCTTCCCTACTGTAATGGCGCGCCTTTTGCCTGCCCTATTTGGCCGTGTAATCCCTTGTTGGTTTGAGTGAACGAACGCTTGATGCGATCTGCTTTGCATGATCATTTGAATTTTCTCTCACTGAACTTCCGTGACTGGGAAACACTTTTATCCCAAAAAAAGTTTGCTGTGAAAACGCCATAAAAGGGAAAATACATTTCCCTATCTACATACGTACAGACAGCGAGTTTGCTTTATAATTAGTACCCACCAAAATGTGGTAGCATTTGCCACGATCGCCACCACATGCACATACATATGGTATATACCCTGTTGGGAAAGCTACTAGTTGTGAGCTAAAATGCTACTAGTTGGACGTTTCCACCAAACAATTTCACTTTCTATCATTTTTCAATGTTAGCGATTGGTATTTTTAACATGGCGGTGTCCTACGAGATGTCAGTTGTCTGGCTATACATCAATCACAATACTAATAGCATCATAAGTAATAAAAGAATAAGTGTATATTTCTGTTCGTGGCGCTCCCAATAGTCGCAATGGGCGACAGAGCAGGGCACTAGCGCGCTATTTTTGAGGGTCCAAGTTCAAGTGATCGAACAGGGAACTCTTTTTTTCTTTATTTTTAAATTTTGGTCTTTTGTTGTTATTTTAAAATTTTATTACTTAAAAAGAAATTGTTTTGTTAAATTTTTATTTTATGGTACAAGTATTTAGTATTTACAAATGTTTTTTACAAATGAAAATAGGTTTTCCAATTTGTATTTTATTTTTACAAATTGAAATAATTATATTGACTTACTTATTGATGTAGTTTGAAAACTCTTAACCACCTCGAAGCGGATTCCAACCTGCGACCTCAGAACCAGAACAGGTAATCTTCACGCGACGCTACAGCTGCTTTTGTAAGAGAAGCAACTGATTGATCGCTGATCGCGTTAGTTCTTCGAATTATCGAACTGATAATCCATCGCTTTGGCTCATACTAGTTAATGAACTGGTATTTTTACTGACTGCTTTAGCTCTTCACTGCAGGGTACTTATACCTAGGTACTAGGGATGTTAATTTTTCAACTTTTTCCGATCCCGGGATTTTCGGGATGTCGTTATCACAAGCCCGAGAACCCGGCATCAGTCCCGGGATTTAGATATTCATTACTTTTCAACCTCTTAAATCGAAAAAATTGCTTCTATATTGTTCGAAAAGCTCTCCTGCCATAAAATAAATAATAAATAAATGGGTTTGAAACCTACTTTTTTTTATTTAAACTGGCGTTTTTATTTTTTCTCTCTGACGTCAAGATTTATTTTAAAGGGCCTTGTAATTTCAAAGATATAATTCATTCCAAAAATTATTTAAAAATTTGCTAAGGCCAAAAAAAGCTCCGAAAATTCGATAAGGCCAAAAAAGGTCGAAATCTTTTAATAAATATCGAATCCCTCCAATTCGAATGGAGTTTTGCTTTGCTTTAAACAGGCAAAATGTTGTATTCAAAGTTTTGCGAAATACTTGAAGAAAATGGCTATACGAAATTTTTTCCTCTTCTGTACAATTTTTAAATTGGGACTTAGCAACTTTGCACTCTACGCTAGCGATATTTATTAAATCAGACAAGTTTTCAAGTAAAATATTTTTTTGATTGTATTTAAAAAACCATGTGATTGAGGAACGTATACATCACAAATAATAATGTAAATACCAGGTAACGATTAATAAAAAAACATAAAACAAAAATATACAAAAACAATTTCTCTAAACATGTTTATTCTACTCTATAAAGAAATGGCGAATGTGGAATTTTTTGCCATTTTTTTTGCAATTTACTAGAAGTTTTGAGGGTGTACGAGTCAAACGGACCTCAGAATCGGATTTAGTGGGTCGAAATACATGTTGGTAGTTGGGTCCGGTTAAAAACACACACCCCTTTTTTTGCCGGTGTTGTTATTATTGCACTTAAAATGTTTTCGTAAGAGCAGCAAAGCATTCAAAGCGAAGTCTTCTAAGCTTGACCTGCAGTTTTTACATACAAAACCTACTGATGAAAAACATATTTCTGCATCAACACTTTTAGGCTGAACTGTCAAAAGGTAGACATAATCCATTTGAAGATAATGACCCCTATCTCCTCCATTACAAAATATTTGAACTTCTTTTACCATCACGTCGGTCAAATTATAAGTTTTTCGATTTGAGGAAGTTTTGAGTAGATTGATCTAAAAAATTATCTAACTTTTCCTTAAAACTCGCTATTTCGTTTACATTAGCGACGCTATGAGTAAATTCATTGAAATCTTCTTCAAAAAAGGCTCAGACTGCAATTGCAGTCAAAACGGCATTTTACAAAAATCATACTTCAAAATTCATAAACAAATTCTTACTATCAATTCGATATTTCAAAATTTTCGGGATCCCGGGATTAATGCAAGAAAACCCCGGGATTTCCGGGACGTCAAAAACACCGGGATCCCGGGACTCCGGGATTCCGGGATTGGCATCCCTAGTACATACATACGTGCATAACTATTACGCAAAGTACTATATTGTTTACGTTTTCGACGAGTTTTATGCCGGCACTCAGCGAACTACATAAGTACAACTTTTTTCCCACTGACTTGAAGTGATCTTATAAACTTTGAACTAGGGTTAAAGTAAACTCGATCACTTCGATTTGTTATTTTTTAGGTACATTTCTGGTTTCACTACTTTTTTCTGGCAGCCATAGACAATTGTGTCATCACACCATTAGCGTGAGCGCTCAGCTAAAAATGATGTTGACATAAATTTGCTCTGTCCGCTGTATGTTGGTGGCTTCTTGGCTTGGTAGATCAATACTTGCAACGCCAGCCACCAGCATAGATTAGTTTCGCGCAGATCCAGCGGTCAAAAAATGGTCATGCTGTTTACCGGTAAGTATATGGCTGAAACGTGACAATATGCCATTTTCAAATTTTCAAATTTAGATTTTTCAATTTTAGTTAATATGCTAGCTTAGCCTCTATCTACGTTGACTGGTGGGTACACGTTTGTTACATTTTATATGCGATACCAGTTTTTGCCTTATTTTTATGTACCCGTATTTGCTTTTACTTTCGCATCAGTATGCACAAAATGTGCGCCATTTTCGAAGTGTAATGATCAGTGATCCTTCAACGAGATCAGCGAAATTGATATATGGATGCTGTGGGTGATATGTGCCTAGTAGTAACGAGGAAAATATAATAATGAAAAAAATAATAAATAAAATAAATGCGCGATCACTGCCGATCGATCGATCTAAGTGTTTGGCCTGCGTAGTCGCTTGTGTGAAGTTTCCGCAGATTTATTGCACTTTCCCCCATTCACTTGACTTTTTTCGCGATACTGTATGGTTTGTAGCAGTTGTGGCACGTGAGTGTCAGGTGGTCACTACGTATAGGCAAATCATATACATACGTATGTATTTAATATAAAAAATGTTAGTGACGTGATTCCATCAAAGCCGATCAGTGTTGGTGGCGGCGACTACTCAACTTTATGCGTATCAACTAACTCAAATCATCAACTTGTGGATGAAATTTTTGCTTCCATAGCATTGGCTTAGTTTACTTATGTATATGCAATCGTTGCTAAGAAATGCCGTTAATGATGTGCACGATCTGCTGCTGTACCATATGTCAGCGACTACTTACAGCACGCATCACTCTGATCGCCAATCCATGACAGTTGGTGATCAGATAAGATGTAGGAGCAGCAGGGCAACGTATGCACAACTCATTTGGCAGCTCATCGCTATTGTGATGCGTGCACTTGCTCATTACTCTGCTCAATTACCGACTCACCGAGTGGAAAAACGCTGCGCACATGCAATGTTGGCAAACATGCAATTCAACTGCAAGTAAATTAACCCTGTCATGCCCGATATTGCCTATAGGCAACATTGATATTTTGGTTTATATATCCCGGCGTTTGAAATATTTTTTCAAAAGGGTTGTTTTAAACGACATTTAGGAATGTTGCGAAGGCAAAAAGCGGAATCGTATGCCATAATTATGGAACTAATTAGTTTTTAACGTATTTTCGTTGTGAATACTTGTGCGCAACGTAAATGTTGCTGAAAATAGTACTGCAACTTTTTAAAAAATACACCAAATAAACTATATTTTTTTTATAAATAAAAAGGGTTTAGGTTATAAAATTAATTTAAACAAATGAAATGAAAACATCAAATCTTACAAATTATTTTTAGTTTTTGTTAGAATACTTTGTAAACATTTATTAGCAACATTTCATAATGTCAAACCAGAAATAAACAGACCTTTAAAATTTATACCAGTTTATGTCTAAGGCCCAACCAACAATAACATGCGTTCAAAAAAGTTTTAGCCTCACCCAATTTAATTCGGGCATGAGAGGGTTAAGCTGATTTGCAATTTTCGTTTATTTTGCTGCACAGCGAGAACAAAATGTTTGTTGATTCTACATACATAGTAAGTATTGAATGGGTGGCGAGTAGTTTTTTAATTTCATTCATATAAAATACATCGGAAGCATCGGAAGACATACTTGTAGGCCAACTTCGATCAGCATACGCGTTTTATGAAGCAATCATATGTATGTACATAGCAAAGACGCCCCTTAAAATTTGCCATTGCCTACGTAGAGAAAGTCAGTTAAATGTAGCAATCAAAATTTCAAAACTTTTGTGATAACTGATTTTTTCTTTTTTTACAAAAAGTCAATTTAAAAATTGCGCACATTAAAGAGGAAAGGATATACACGATTTTTCTTACCGATTTTTGGGTGCAATTAAATGACGCTAAATAATAATTTAGCGATGAGCTGTATGAGCTTTACAACGATATACGTAGATATATTTCAGGGAATTAAAATTCAACGGCACCGCTGGCTTGGCCATATCGTTCGAATGGGCAGATACGCTCCTGCTCTAAAATATTAAACGCGGGCCCCGATGCTGGTAACAGAGGAAAGACCAGGTGGAGAAGGACTTGGCTTCACTTGGCATTTCCAATTGGCGTCAGTTGGCACAGAAGAGAAAGGACTGGCGTGCTGTTTTGGACTCGGCCAAAATCGCTTAGCCGGTTACAGCGCCAATAAAGAGAAGGAGAAGAAGATAGTAGAGGAGCGGTTTTGCAGCGTCGGTAACGGTAACTCTGCAAGAGCATCCCGCGGTCGGAACGAACACGGCGGATTAAAGTTGCAACCCGCAGCTCATGTAGTATTGGAATTTTTGTTTGACCAGATTTTGATAGTACGAAGAGAAGCTGTCTCTACGACGCCATGTCTAAATTTCGAATCACTGCAAAGCTAATACGGCTATGTTGGGTGACCTGTCCGATACCAAACGAGGTCTGAGCCAGGGCGATGCACTTTCGTTCTTTTATATGGCGCAGAAACTTTGATCAAGTTGAACAAAGAGAGAAGGCTTTGTGGAATTTCGGAAGAGATATTCTTTACGAAGTCTTTGACCTTGTTTGCGAGGGCGCTTAAAAATACAACGCGCCCATATATACAATGGAAGGACCAAGTGCCGAAGGTGTTAGTAATAATAATTTGAAATGAAATGTTTTCTTAAATCGATGTTGCAGCTAGGAATGGCAAACAGACCATGATGAATATGTAATGCAATGGTAGGACCTTTTACAGTTATTAGATTACCTCCAATGACATGACTATGTCAAAGTAATGCATTCTGTAAACTCTCGAAAAATGCTGAAATGAAAGCATTCTCCACTTGGTGATTCATATTTGTTCAGTTTCCAATAAAAGCATTTTCGTCATTTAAAGGTTGAAGAAGCCACTCCCAAGAAAAAAGTTTCAACAAAAAGTTACATATTTTTTGCGCTGAATCCGAATCAGTTGTAAAAACTTGTATATCCCTTTAAAAAAATGGTCAGTCAAAGCCACTTGCGGGGGTAGAGCATCCCCGACTTGGTAGTTCACATTCTTGTGTTTTCGAAGAAAAAATATTTTCCTCTATTAAAATGGGGTGGATGCCTACACTTTGTGGTCCTGTATATGTAGAAAGATGTAACCTTTATACTTTTCAAAATTGTCATGTATATTTGAAATTCGACTTTTATGTTTGGGCTATTAGTCAAATATTTTAATTTTTTTTTTGATTTTTACTTAGAGATATACGAATCTTCTAAATTCAGATGCCCTTCCCGGCAAGGGCATTTATTTTAGGAATTATTTTAATAGTAAATAGTAGAAACTGATGAGTTCATTTAAAAAATATATTTTTTATAAATATGGATCAGATATAACCAAAAAAATTAACAAACTCAGTTTTCCAAACTGTTTGCCGACCTCTCAAATGGGGCCGATTTCTGAGTTGCCACTCATTTTAAAAATAGCTTAACAGTAGGCATCAGAACCAGCATGCGACATACCTCAAAGATAACTAATGTGGAGTTTGATGCCAGGATGTGTTTTTAAACGACTTTAAAATGTCAAGGATATGATTAATTCAAAAAATGATTTAAAACTTTCAGTGCAATGTAGAATAAAAGCAATAGAAATTCTGAAGAATTGAAAAAAAAAATAATTTTTTTTGATGCACAAGGACGAATAGGTACCTATTGAAAATGTCCTTTTCACAATGTACCCTTGAATTTACATATTTATCTCTAAGAGGGAGAAAAATAAGCTATTTAGTTGATTTGTGGTCAAAGTTTGACTACCGATGACACCTAAAGATATTTATGGTCAAATAAATTTTTAAAAGTTAATTAATTTCGTTATTTGAAAACCACAAATTTAAACTGCTTTTTGTTTTAATTTTTGAAGCAAATTTTTTTATAATATATACATTAGGGCGGATTAATTTGTTGGCGGCAAAATTTTCCAAGAAAGTGTATAGCAAACTCAAATTCCACTCTTAACATTAACCAAAAATGGCGAACAAACTATAAACCAAAAATTAGGTTTGTCTCTCCCAGTTTTCAAAAGAAAAAGTAGTATATTGTATGATGAAAACACAAAATTTTGTAAATGAAAAATTAGTTTCGCTCAGAAAAAGCTATAATACATTGATTTTTCTTTTTAAAATTTTGGGGGTTAAACGCAAATTTTGGTATATAGTTTTTTCACCATTTTTACTAAGAATCCAACGTAGCATTCGAATATGCCATACACTTTTATCGAAATTAAATTACTCCGCCCTAGTATACATACGTACATACTTATGTAAAAATTGCACTCGGTTTTGAAGTTACTCAAGTAAACTAGTGTGTATCGAAAGCCTTTTGTTTATCTGTGTTTTTCCAAAAAATTGACTCCTTAATGGAACTGATTTTAAAACAAACGTTGATTAGCATAAATATTACCAATCCTTAAACTTATTTCCATGCTGGACATTTTGCAAGACGAAACTAATAACTATTCCTCTCGGTGCACCACTTCGGCTGTACCGTTTCTGCAACAAATAAATTCTTCTTAATTAGCACAGAACGTGCTCATCGCATACACCGAAGTTTAACATTACATGCCATTACGTTCAGAAAATTCTTCCAACAAATGCCCCAATCATAGTATGCAGTTTGTGTGCAACTAACAATAACAAGCTACACACGCGCTTTCAAACTTAACTTTGCTGCCTTTGGCTTGGCTTTGCTTTTGCCATTAGGCGATTTTCCGCATTGTTGACCGTCTAATGTGAAAATCATCAGTCAGCACAATAACAAACAATTTGTAAGTACATACATACATACATATATCTGTGTGTGAGTGCGCGCATTGGTAGCATTTTGTTTTGCATTGCTTGCATTGAAAATCGTGATAAAATTGCTTTTTGTTGCAATAATGATTATTGCTGCAGCCAATGCCGCAATAGCTGTTACCATTGCTGATGTGGCCACCACGGCTGTTGGCCATCATTTGTTTTCGTTTCAATTTCCATTTCCATTTTCATTTCCATTTTCGTTTTCGTTTTCATTTGCCATTGCATTTCAGGTGGGCAGAAATGAAAAAAAAAACAAAAAAAAAATTGTAGGCAATCGTTTTATTGATGACGATTTGACTTGGCTCGCTCCGTTGAAGCTCGACTTATTTTTCTTTGTTAAATCATGAATGAACTCGCTTTTCGTCTTAGCTACAGTTTTGCATTTCATATCAACTACTTTGGCAGATTGCCTCTGCTGCTGCAACAGTGGCGATTGATGATTGTCTACCACTTTTGGTTACGGTTGTCATTTTGTTTGTTTGTTTGTGCAATTGCTGCCGACTCTTCTTTTCAACTCGTCACAACAGCTCACGAATCACCGATTGAATGATGATGTCTAATTGAGCGAAAAATCGTCGCTGATTGATTGTTTTTAAGCGGCAGAGCAGCAGCAGCAGCCAGCAAGCAATTGACATTGCAGGCAATAGATCATTGCGGTTGTTGGTGCTATCATAGCATGCGCGGTATGTTACTGCAATGATGGGAAATTGTGATATACAGTATGACAGAAAAGTTATCCGACTAACGAAATCAACAACATTCAAAAGGTATCTGCGGGTACACGGAATAATACATAAAAATGTTGACTTTATTTAGTACAAGAAAAATGGATTCTATATTTTCAATTAGAGCTCTAGCAAAACTGCATTTAATTCCATACATTAGCTTTTGCGTGATACGCTTACAAACATACAGACAAACATACCAAAATTTTATATTTGGCTTCTGTTGATCTAATAAACCCCCTATTAATTTTTCTTTAACATCTATTATGTACAGACTTCGGCCTGTTGCAATTTTATTATTCTCACATACTCTCGTTTGACACCCATATGGCAACACTTAGTTTATATTATAAGTTTAATATTCGTATTGCAATATTTCATTTATTTTAAAAATTTTAATGAATACAATTTTTCAATCAGTTGGCAAATCCCCAAAAAATATTTTTAGCATTAAAATTTCTTGGCCTCTTTAGTTTGATGCCTATATTGCAATATTTAATTTATGCTATCAATTGAATTGAATTGAAGTTTTCAAATAGGTGGCAACCTTCCACAAAAATATTTTCAGCTGTAAACATTTGCAAATTTCTTTCTTTTGACAGCCATATTGCAATATTCACTTTACCGTATCAATTGACCTAAATTGAAATTTTAAACACAGGTGGCAACTCTATAATTCTTTCCTCTATATTAGAAGCTAGATCTCTAGCGATACATCGGTGAAAACTGCATTCAATTCCATGTTTTCGACTGATGCGCGTACAAATATACAGACAGACAGAGATTCAAAAGTTCTAAAAATTGTTTATTTGGCTTTAATAAAAACCCACCATATTAATTTTTCTTTAATATCTATAAGGTACAGACATCGACCAGTTACAATTTTATTATATGTATAGATGTAGATATAGATTTAATTTATTTTATCAATTTAATACAATAAAATTTTTCAAGCAGGTGGCAGCCCTCCCTAAAAATATTTTCGGCAATATAATTTCCTTAAACCCTTCAGTTTGATAGCCATATTGCAATATTCAATTTATCTTATAAATTAAATTAAATGTAAATTTTTAATTAGGTGGCAACTCTAAAAAGATATTTTTGGCTGTAAGCCTTTTCAGCCTCTTTCTTTTGATGCCCATATTGCAATATTTATTTTCTCTTATCAATTTACTTAAACTCCAGTTTTCAAACAGGTGGCAACTCTCTAAGTTAGACCTCTAGCGATACAACAGACAGACAAAAATTCTAAAAATGGTTGATTTGGCTTCTGGTGCTCTAATAAAGACCCCCCACATTAATTTTTCTTTAATATCTATAATGTACAGACATCGACCTGTTACAATTTTATTATATGTATAGATAATGTACCACCCGCAGCTTATGTGACCGATGTACATACATACATACATATGTATGCAGGTGCCACTTACATAAATACTTTTGACAAAATAAGATGAAAGAAATAATGTTGATGAAACGACGCCTTCCGCTTTAGTATAGGTAATAAAGGAAATGATGCATTACCCTAAAAAACCTTTCTACTTCACTGGTATTCTTTATTGTCATAGATATGTATTTATATGTAAGCTATATTTATGTATGTATATGTTCGCCATAGTAAAATACAGCGCGCATTTTTTTCGTGGAAAATTTTAACCCATTAACTTGGGTGTTTTTGACTTGCATATATTTTGAAATAATTGCATGCAACTTCAATAAAAATAGCAACTGTACTTAGTTGTTAGTTAGTACCCTCTAAAATTTTATGCAAGAAATTTTACTAGAAGTCGCCTTCTTGATTGGCGTTTTAATCCCCTAAGAAAATTCGGCCGAGTCCAGTAAAGTACACTGAGCAAAGAGTTTAGTTTACGTCCACTCTTTTCTCTGTGCACACCAGTCGTTTCTCTTCTGTTTCAAGAGACGCCAATGGAAAATGCCAAATGGAGTCAAGTCCTTCTGCATCTGCGGGGCTATCATCAAACGAGTTTGCGGCAAATATCGTATCGTTTTCGCATATTTACGACATTTATAACACACGTCGGTGACTTGCGTATGCGATTCGAAAATTTTCGCTAGCTTGTTTGAGAATAGCTAGCTTGTTAGAGACTTTTACGTTGGTGACATGAAAATTTTGCCAGAGAAGAGCCCTAGTAAAATTCTTCTAAAAGTAAAAAAAATATTTTAACCCCCTCACGACCTTCCAAATTATCTTTTTGAGGGGTCTTTTGCAGTAAGGGTCAAAACGACTCTTTCTGGCAGGAGCTAATGGGTGAAAATGTTCATGTTTAGCTTAAATATTTATTTTAGCCATTTTTTCTACTTTTTTGAAAACTATTTAGAGCGGGACATGAAAACATTAGTAGGCCATAAAATAAAAATACAAGCTAACTTTTGCAAATTCATCGAGTGTTTTATTACTGGATATGTATACTATCAAAAAAATCAGCAAAGGCCGGGTTGGTTTCGACTGTCGCACAGTCTTATATATAACTACACTCTCTTGAGGGTTGACTACAACGTATAGATACCACTCTCTGGGTTGAAATGGCCTCAATAGACCACACGGCATTTGAGATGTGCATTATTTCAAAAACCTGAAAAGATAACGTGAAATAGGCAGTGGATTCAAGTGGCACAAGCTCAATTCCGGGCCATATACATACGTCATCTCGTTTAGAGATTAAATATCGGCTTGGTTGGCAGTGAATATGCAGAAATAATTGTTGATCTTAAATAATTTAAAACTTCCTAATAATTCACATCAAATTTTGCATTTAAAATATTTTGAATTTAAACGTGCATGCACTTATTTGACACAGTGTTGTTGATACTCGATAGTGGCAACCGTGACTTGACTATTGCTGTTACTTACTAACTACAGTAACAGTAGCAGTTGATGATGCGGCCATTTAAATGAGGCTTCTCATTTGCAACATTGGCACTTTTCTGCTTGTTAACGTTGTTGCTTAACGCACAACGTTGGGCTGATTGATGTGCGCGTTAGGACAACAACAAAAAAGTCAACAATTGAATGTGTGAGCGCATATGGTCATGCCACGTGCTATCATCTTCACTCACACATGGCCAGCAAAAGAAAAGTGAATTTCACTTTCACATAAAGTTGCAGATACATGTCGCAAGCAGTTATAAAACTAAAATAAGATTCATGGAGGTCCTTACTCCCTCGCAATTGCACGGCGAAACACTTGTCGGTGAGATCAAAAAAAAAAAGAGCTGCGATCAATTTACTATTTAACTCTGTCTCTTGTAGTTGTCATTGCATAATTTTATTTTCATTTTCATTCGTGACATAAAAATTTATGTTGTTGCTGTTGGTGGGGTTTTTTGATTACTATGCCATAAATTTAGGTGCAACAGGCCAATTCGTCTGTTCTGCTTGTCGTCTGTTGCAGCACGCAAATGAGTTGTGGCATCAATTGCATTTGTTGTTGTTGTTGTTGTTGTTTCTGCAGTTGCTTTGAACGCTACTGTCGCTGTAATAAATTATGCGACATTTTGCAAGTGAGCCGAGTGCTGCATAAATTTTCGTTGGGCTCATCCGCATTCTGAAAATGTGTCATGATTATGAAATATGTGCATAAATTATTTATGTACAGCAACGAGTGTTGTCCCTGGTATGGCGCAAGTTGCGGAATTATCGTAGAACCGAAAGTTAGGTCGCTGCTGTGAACTGTTAAATATTGATGTCGATTCTTTGTGGTCTTAGAATCCTGCTCTTCGTAATTGAATTTTCGCAAATGGTTAAAAGAAAAACGCAAATATGAAAATAAATTGAATTTTTGTAAAATGTTTTTATAATGTGTTGTTTAGCCTTTTGAATAGGGCCTATTTCCGTTACTATTTTTTGAGAACCGGAACCAGTCCTAATACCCGGGTCACCTTGGAACCGGACTCGACAGAACCAGTTCTTTAACCCTAAAAGCCCAATCTACGTCAGCGAGGCGTATACAGTATCGGTCATATCTATAGCACGCCATTTCAAAGTGATATTGTGTGCCACTTATGTTTATTTATTTATTTTTAAGAATTTTCAATTAAAATATAGTTCTTTCTCTAACAAAACTGATATAAACCCAAGTTTAACAATTTGTAGAAAAGTACAAAAAAGTGCAACAAATTTTCATATAAATTTCAAACTTTTTTCTCCGAGGTGTTAGAATTTTTCTGAATACACAGTTTTATAGCACAATCAATTTTAGTCTGATAATGTGCAAGTTTCAAGTGGCTAAAGGTTACCGTTGATTTTTTAGAATTTTTTTCGCCAAAGGTGTTGCGGTTTTCTTCCATATACAAATAAATTGAGTTTATTCATTATATGGAAGCCAATGAACGGTAATTCGTAGCCACTTGAAATTTGCACACTATCAGACTAAAATTGTAGGGGCTAAAAAACTATGTACCCAAAAAAATTCTAACACTTCCGAGAAAAAAGTTTGAAATTTAGGTTAAATTTTGTTTCACTTTTTTGAAGTTTTCTACAAATTGTTTAACTTGGGTATATATGGGGTTTGTCTGAGAATGAACTAAATTTTAATTGAAAATTCTTAAAAATAAATAAATAAACATAAGTGGCACACAATATCACTTTGAAATGACGTGCTATAGATATGACCGATACTGTACGTAATCGGGATTTTTTTTTCAAAATTTGAGTACAAAAGTGCCTTTATACTTTGTTGTTTTAAATGAATGTAGTTGTAGTTTCTATTAATAAAGCTATGTTTATATCACAATTTCAATATTCTTTGGGCAGAACTAAGTATAATTTAGGTCACAGGTTGTCTTTTAAGTAACCTACGCCTCTAAGACGTATGTTTGGGCTTTACGTAACTTTCAAGTAGATTGGGCTTCTAGGGTTAAATACGGGCGTAGAAGCTTCTTCTTCTTTTTATTTGACGCTGTAACTGCCTAAGCGATTTAAGCTGAGTTCAACAAAGCACGCTAGTTGTTTCTCTTCTGTGCCAACAGACGCCAGTTAGAAATGCCAAGTGAAGCCAAAGCCGATTTTTCCATCACAGCGGGGGCCTCCTTTTTCCTCTGCTACCAACAGCGGCTTCCAAGTTGAATACTTTCAAAGCTAAAGCGTCTCACAGGGGTCTGAATGGAGAATCTTCAAAGTGGTACTAGGACCTAATATAATTTCTTAGGAATATTAAGTAAGAAGGCCCCTCCACTCTAGAATTTATATGAATGTGGCAAACGTTACGTTAACTTCAGAATACGCTAGATACGTATTCAGCACCCTAGGTTTTGTTTTAATCTACAATTTTTTTTTTCTTAATAGCAATGAAAAATGTGACGTTCAACCGTGTTGTCGTAAAAATTATTAATTTTTAATTTAAATAAATAATGAATAAGTTAATAGTAAAAACAAATATTTTTAAAGCAAGCCTTCTAAATATGAACGAAATTGGTCCATAAATCCTAGTCCTAGTAAATCATAATCCTCGACTCCTGCGCCACCTATCGGATTATCTCGTCCTTCGTATTGCATTGTCATCGGGTTCTAACCCAGCTGTGAAGTTTCAAGTCCCTAGGTCATCAGGAAGTTGGTAAAAAATTGATTGCGAAATTTGCCCCTAACAAACATACTTACATACATACAATACATAAATACAGAGCAAGTTAAACAAAAGCTTGTATATATACATAAAGCGAATCTGTTAAAACAGTTTGATTATCCGCCTTTTTTACAAAATTGGTTTTCGAGTTATTCTAAAAATTGCAATTTGAAAAAACCGGTTCCAGATTTTGTAATTAAGAAAAAACTGGATAGACCGGTTTTGTTTTACATAGTTCTCACACAATGAAAATTCTTATGCCGGTATTAAGTCATGAACAAAAATTACAAAAAAATTATAACAATATGATTTCTTGGTTGTAAACCAATTTAAAACGGATAATAAAATGCTTTACTTTAGACACATTCATAAATTTTAATGCAACCTTTAAATATAAAGTGAGCTTTAAAGTTACATGCTATTTAAGAAAAATATAGCTTTTTATTATATCAAGAGTATAAGAAATACAAATCAATGAAAAATTCTCCTTTGGTCTTATTTTAACTTTTTTGAATGCTTTATTGCTGCTTTTTTACTTTTTTCGGATTGAGAGGTAGAGCCCGGCCCGGCAACGAAAAAAAAAGGTTTTTCAAATAGTGATGGTTAGGTTAGGTTAGGTGAAGGTAGCAGGCCCGCGAAGGGGACTCACTTAGACATTTAATTGCCCATTGTGATACCATATTACATAAAAATTCATTTGAACGGTAACTTTGTAAAATTACGAGAAGCGCTGGGTTCTCACAACAAAGTTCCGCAAACAGCTGATATCCACTCGGGAGTGTTGATGAGATGCGCACCGAGGTGCTTAAACCTTAATCTAGCGAATGCCGGGAAGTTGAGTAGGAAGTGCTGAGATGATTCCACCTCGTCTTCCAGGCAACTGCGGCAATAGGGATCCGTGACGATCTTGAGTCGCACCGCGTGGGTTCCCATAGGACAATGTCCGGTCAGTACACCTGTGCGAATCGAGAGGTGGCGCTTAGCCAGCTGCAGTAGCTCCCTTGACCGCTCGCGGTCCACAACCGGCCAGGAGGACCTTGCAACTTTGCTAACGAAACTCCAATTACCTCCCAGTCCGAGGTGACGGCCTCGAGGGTGCCCTGCCTAGCGAGCTCATCAGCCCTGCAATTTCCTGTGACATCACTGTGCCCTGGGACCCAAATCAGCTTGATTTGAAAGTATTCCCAAGCAGTTGAAAGAGAGGTCAGGCATTCTCCGACCAGTTTTGAACACAACATTAGCGATCCCAGCGCCCTGATTGCTGCCTGGCTATCAGCGTATATATTTACCCTCCTTGTCGAAAATACATTGGTGTATAGCCAAACGGCTGCCTCTTTTATAGCGGCCACCTGGGCCTGAAAAACGAAGATCTACTGAGAGTTCTAGACAGTAGACGCCTCCTCCAACTCTCCCTTCCAGCTTCGATCCGTCCGTGAAGATGTTTATTGCACCTCTTCTCCAGAGGCTACCTTTTTCCCATTCATCCCGTGGATGGAGAAGGATCCTTTTGGGGCCAGCCTCAGGTAACTCCGGTCCATTTCTTTCGGCAGGAAGTCGAAGCTTTTGAGAATTGTCGAGTGCCCGTGCGCTGGATTGAAAGATAACCTAGAGCTTTTGAGCCTAATGGCTGAGCTAACCGCCGCTACTTTGCCCACAATGTCAACAGGTGCGACAGCGGTGAAATAGCGGTGGAAAAAGCCTTGAAAACTTCGAAGAAGTCAAAACATTTATTGCGAGGTCAAGATTTATATGAAATATAAAAACCGGTTTGGCCGTTAAAAAATCCGGTTTATTCGATATTCGAAAAATCAAGATTTCAAAAAAACCTCAATCAACGTTTGCCTGTGGAAATGTGAGGCAATATGATGTTTCCACTTTCAGTTGAACTTCCATCTTTCCATCTTGCCAAAGGATCAGCAGAAAAACGAACGAAATAATATCGAAGCTGCAACGTGATAGAATGGGTATAGAAACTGAGATCAACTGCTCGTCGTAGCATCACAGGTGACTTCAATTCAACCCTTACGAAAAAGTGACCAGTCGACAAACAAGGGAAAATCCATTTCATTTAAATCTGTTCGGTGTGTTAATATGCTTCTCAAACCATTCGGCTAGAGTGACTGCCTAATTTTAGCCAATCTTCGTATCGGCCCCTGTTGTGATTTCTATGAGCTATAATTACCACTTAACGCTATAGCAATTAACAAATTCCTTGTTGATTTACACAAATTATCACTGCTCTGCGACATTCGTATGAATTCTTTAAGTTACTTTGTACAACATTGTTGCGCTTTTAGTATTACAGCAATGAATAAATCAGAAGCCATGAAATTCCTTTGCAACAGACCATTTAGCGCTTTGGCATTTGCTGCAACCGAATACTCGACGAGGCGCAACTAATGCTCGAGACGATGCGAAACTGTGCAACAACATCTACATGAAAGTCTTGGATTTTTCGGTCAGAGTAGATATGCAGAGCAAAACGTAGATATATGTATGAATGCATGTAAATTAAATAATAGGAACATTTTACTAAATTCTTAGCCACTATATGCGAGTTTTTCAGCATGGCACACTTCAAATGCAACATGCCACTTGCAACATGCCACATATTCACATACCGAAAGCGTCATTGTGTTGTTCATGGTAATTTGAGTGTAATGTTTTGTGCACAGTTAATATCGTTAATGAATTTTTAGGTCAGCTGTTAATGAATTTTTAGGTGTACATACATGTAAAGTAAGCGTCCGCAAAAGCTGACTGGTTCGATCTCAGGTCCACGTGATATCCAAAAATGATCAAAAAAAAAACTTATTTGCAAAAGAATTCGCTCCTCGTTAAGCAGTGGAAAAAAATCATTTGCCAATCAGAGGCGGTGTAAAAGTATGATATTATTATTGGTGCCTAAGTAGATATTTCTTGTATAAAAGATATCCTGAATCCGAATGTGTTGAGCATCAGTAAAGGTTGCTACCAGTCTTGCCGTGTTCAATCAAATAATCAAACAACCTCATTTAAATGCCCAAAATATATGTATATTGATGACGAAAAAAAAAAATTTGTTACAAAGTACAGTTATAATGTAAGCTTTTTTACCTCTTCCGCGTTTTAGTTTCTTGGCTTTCATTTTCTTAACTTTAAAATCCCTTCGGATATCCAGTGTGGATTTTTGTTTCAACACACGTTCTAAATGTATTCAACACTCAAACTTCCAACGACAAATTCCGTCAACAACGCGGTACGCTACGTGAACGTCGCGCACAGTCGCACAAGCCATCCATTTCTCCCTGATAGAGACGCCGCGGCCCAATGTACGAACGATCGCGAGCTGGTCGTGCCAAAGGTGAGATATCGCAGCTTTCTGCTGCCATCGCTTGAACTGGGCCGCCTCGTGGGCATGGAATACTGCTGCCAGGATTTGAAGGGTATGCCATGCCACCAGTGCGTCCACTTGGTGGACAAGATTTGCTTCGATGCGGCAGAGAGTAGGTTCGCGATGCGGCATGAACGCTACTTTTGTTGTCACTAAAAACATCGTAGGTAACACTTTGGGATGCTTCAGTGATGCCCCCGCCCGACAGTGTTAGCCAGTAGTCGGTATAGTTGCGAAAATAGGCTTTTTGGCCAGTTCGAGGGCAGTTCTTCGGCGTGGACGCCATTACGGGATTGGGACGAAAACTCGGAGATGCGGAGTGAGAGCGGGAATGAACATCAAAGGTGACATTGCCCCGCCCTCCCCGTTGCGTTGCTGCATTGAAGGTACGATTACGCGCACTCGTTGTATTGAAAGTGGCGTCAGGACACATATTGTATGTGGCATTAGGGGCACGAATTTCAGGCACTTTATATGTAATGTTTGCATTGGCTCGCGGCAAGTTGTACGTTGCATTTGGAGCTTGTCGGCGTACATCATACGTTGCGTTTGGATTTCGTGAAACATTGTATGTAGTATTCATTGGCGGGTCGATGTTGTAGGTGGAATTGGCGGGTCGAGGCATATCAAAAGTTGAATTTCTCGGCGGACACCTATTATAAGTTGCATTCGCGGCAACGCTTCTTTTTGGATTAAAAGTGGAATTCCTCGGTACACGTGCGCCATAAGTATTGTTTGCCGCACTTATATCATAAGTGGCATTCATTGGTATGGAACTCCCTCGCTGATACGATGCATAGCTGATTGGGGTCGCTGACAGCGTGGACGGAAAGTCTGGCGGCGTGTACTGAGAGTCATCGGGATACATTTCGTTTATGGTAGAGCACATGTTAGGGACGGGTGGCGTTCGGAAACCGCCAAATGGCGAGGATCCATAACTAGAGCCGCCAGAATTTGAGTACGGGCATAGTCCGCCATCGTTTCTTGAAGTCTCTTGACTGTAACCGTACATAGACTCGATTTCTTTAGCTGCAGCGTATAAAATATCCCAAATGCGGCGACGGTTAGGCATACCACCGCCTCTAAGTCGCTCCCGGTGTTGTTCCTCAAGCAAAAAACCGTTCATCTCCGACAGCCTCTCCCACTTAGCATATCGGCTTTTGCGCTGCTCATCGTAAAACTCCTCCTGCTGCGCTCGCTCAAGATAACGATCTAGATCTTGTTTCGAGAGCGTAAAAAGCTCCGATGGCGATAATTTGAGTTTACGGGCCCAAAAGAGGATTTCCTTTTTGGTCAACTCTGAAAGGTCGTCATCTTGCATCGGATTCGGGTTCGTAGTACTGGTCGAAGCATTAGCGGATGAGGTCATATTAGGCCTCCGTCAATCAGGCACAAGAAATTTTGTAGCTTATTTTTAAGTTTGTTTTGGCTTATCGTTAACTGAAAAATTTTTGTTTTGTGCTGCACTGGAAATTTTGATAAAAAGTCAATAAAGCTATCAAATTTCTGCTCGTACACACAAAAAATCAAAACAAAATTACAAAACTCATATTATTGGTAGTGTGCGCAAGCGACACGTTGGTTTACAATAAATGCTTAAAAAATCTTTAAATTATTTATACAGGGTATCAGAAAAACTTAAATGAAATGTAATAAAAGAAAAATCAACGACAAAGTAGATTAAGCATACGAATAATCCCAGACGCGACCATGTCGAAAGCATTGTCGAAAAGGTAAAGAACATTTAATTAACTTGTTGCCACAATTGACAGCTCAAGCAGAAAGCATGGCTATATCCATTGGTTCGCTTTATAACAACAACAGCTCAGCCAGTGGCGGCAACATTTGTGTTTTGCTTGTCTTTAATTATGATTGCAGTCGGCTGGCAGAAAATGGAAGAGTCATGGACAAGTTCATGGCCACCAAATGCTGAATGGAATACACAGTGCTGTTGTGTTGTGTTCATTCGAGTGTTGCTGTACATAATTGCTGTTGTAGTGATTGCCTTGGTTTCTGTGTAGCCAATATTAAAATCATCGCTTGCCGTCGATAATATTTAGATGGAGTTGCTAACTGTTAGCGGCTGCCGATTGCTGTCTTTATGAATTGTAAACCACAGTTTTTGTTGTTGCTTCAATTATCCATTTATAATTTACAAGACAGGATGACTCCAAAAGAAAAGTAATTGTTGAAATACATAAATATGTTTGCTTTTGGTGATTTGTGTAACAATTTTCACTTGGTATTTTCGAGGATAAATGTGGGGTTTGCTGCAGAAGTGACGATTTGATTAATTGTGGCACCTTTTACTTAAGTTGCTTTTATGTCTTTAAGAGGTCTTTAAGGTCTTTAAGATGGAAATTGAGATTTTTTAGGATACGAAGAACATGTTTAAAATTATTACTAGATTAGGTTGTAGTGGCAGATGAGCTTAAACCAGCGTTGGGCAGAGAGAGCTTTTACTCTGCTCGCCTCTATACAAAATGTATAGAAAGCTTAAAAGAGCTTCGCCCGCGGGCAAAGCAGTGCCCAACGGTGGCTTAGACGAAAGCCAGTACACCCAGGCCCGGTGAAAGGTTCGTCGTGACACAATATGGATTTAGAACGGTGATGTGCACTACCATGCCCGAGGGCAAAGCTCTTTAAAGATTTCTATGCATTTTGTATAGGAGCGTGCATAGTAAAAGCTCTCTCTGGGAATTTATTTTTAGCAAAAATTGAAAGAACAGTAATTTTGTTTACTTGTCGGGCAATAATTTTTTCGTTATATACATTGGATCTTTGGCTAAAAACTTCTGTGGTAAACTGTCCCTTCTTTGCTATTTAAAGTCAAAGAGTAAGCTCCTTCAATTGGGATTTCCGGCAGAAATGATCAACGTCTGGCTGTAAAGAGAACCGATGGTCAAATAATTAAAAAACTATAGGTCTGACCTTTAATAAGATAAGAATTTCGTAACTATCTGAGATTCAAATGCTTATAAAAAACGGGGTGCTTTTTTTAAAAATAACAGTATTCTGATCCGATTCGGCTGACAGACACGACTTTGAAAACAGAATTTTGTTCAGAATTTTCATTCCTGGAAAATAATAATTTATTCTCCATATCCACCTATTTAGCTCGCTATAAGCACAAATTGTTCAAACTAATCGCAGAAGAAAGTATTAAAAATTAATTACAAAAACTAAACTCGAAAAACGCTGATGAAGTTACAGATTCCCCAAATTCTGAAACAGTCAAAGGAATGAGAATGAAGAATTCTTTTTAAAAAGCTTTAGGAAAACCTGACACATCTGGTTTGGCTTGTACGCGCTGTTTAAACAACGATCTCGCCATTATGTTAGATTCTAATTGTTCGTAAAAATACTTGACATCCGCATTCGCATCCGCATCCGCGGATGTTAGCTGTTAGATATTTGCATCCGCATTCGCATCCGCGGATGTCTAAAATTGAACATTCGCAACATCCCTGGTGCAGAGCAATAAATGCCAGAGTAAATATCTGAATGTACCAGAATCGTCTTCATCGTAGCCACGGTTGCTACGATGCTCATTTTTTGTGTAACAAAACGTGTACCAAAATTCAAAAAATTTATCAAAATACATAGGTTTCAGCTATAAGTTTAATTATACAAATATTTTACAAAAACACATTGCTCATATAGTTAATGATATATTGTGGAACGATTTGCCGTAATCCCTATTTAAATTTGGTTTGGAGACAAATCGGTTGTCGTACTCCTACCCTGTAGAAAACACCAACAACAAAAATTAGTTGGTATATACCTTTATTGATTTGAATTCTCTCTAAGAACGACCAAATATGAGTGCTTTACTAGTTGAATAGAATTTTGCCGTTGTCCATACGACTAGATATAATTTTGAAAGGGTCCAGGGCCTGTGATGCAAGTAGAAACTTTGTGCCCTTTAGAAATTATTACCTTGTAGGGCTACTGGAATGATAATTTTGGTAGCATTTTGTCTATGAGTTTAACGAGGGATCCTCACAGATTGGTTTTAAAACTATCAAGAGCCTTTAAAGGTACCAGTTTCCTGTGCTTACCAAGTTAGTATAGTATCTGATGATTCCAGTGCTTTCGTTGGGCAGGTGGCTCCTATAATGGCAGATCGACGTAATTCGTATTGTCAATGTATTGAATGGTCAAAACGTCAGCTTTGGGGGATATCCTCCATGTTTTACCTCTGACAGCCTAGTTGTTAACAGCTATGACAAATGATTTTCAGTTAACCCCTGAATGCATCGCCACTTGCGATAGCTCAATCTCCGAAATTTCTCAGTCAGTTTTAAGGCTGCCTGCAATCCAGAGGCAATGTGTACCTTATACTTAGAATCCCTTGCTTTTCCAGGATCTCATGCCTAACGCCTCCTTTTTCTGATATTAGAGTTCTGCATTCAACATGATTGTTTTCCATGCAGTTATTACATTAAGGATACCTTCTTGTCATGACCTTGGATTTTGCTTGAATGTCAAGGAATCCGTGAAGGCTTATATGGCAATGCCTTTCAATCACGTGAGTTAGACAATGTGTTGCCGTAATAGCAGATTTTCTTGTTTGATATGTACGTTGGCCTTCACACAAAGGCTTGACTCTTAAATAGGTATATGATGTAAGTAATAATTTTCTTATTTTGCCAGATTAAAAAAAATGTACCAAATCTAAAAATTATGTTCCTATGTACCAAACTGGAAAAAAATGTACCAAAAATTGTAAATTTCGGCCAAAATTTCAATCGTGGCCTTAGCAGCTCTTGCAGAAGTCATTCTTGTTTACCCGGTAGCCTATGAGGATCGAGTTAAAAACGCGTGCGGAGCCTTCTACTTGTGCGAGAAAATGCTAGCTAAGAAAATGGGGATTACGACCTAGTCTCGTATTAAGGCCTTAAACGTGATCTGTCGATTGTTACCGATAGAAAGAACATGCTTCACAATGTATTCTAAGGCTGAGGTAACTGGGATTATAGCAAGAGCGTCTTTATAAGCATGGGCGCACTCCGTACTTCTTTAGTACTAATTCGCAGAAAATTGAACGTCAACACTCTTGGGTAAAAATTTCAATATCAAGTTTCCTTGGAAGAAGGGTTGGAGAGACATTATTTTTGGTGAATGCTTCGAAATTTGTATTTTTACGGACGGCTCAAGAATAACTTGCGGTGTGGTATCGCGAGACCTTTCGAGTGACCTTCAATTGGAAATGTCTATGAGGCTTCCAGATTCAGCAATAGGTTTTCCGTCTTGGCGATTTGGGTACATAAATTTAGCTTGATCACAGATTGACCGAGGAGGACCATCGGTATTTTATCGGGCAGCCATGCCGGCATAACGGATCTTAGTTACTGTCCAATTCCTTTTAGACTAGTAGACACAGCATTGCGTTGATCGTCTGAGAAAAGCTTGCATGAGGCTCTAAATGGATGTCCCTTGAGTTACGAAAAATCTTGACCATCCCCCTGTTTCAACGCCCGTAGTTGCAGTCAAAACAAAGTGGACTCTAAAGCTAGGTGCAGCTTTTTTTGACAGATATTCCATTGAAAATTATGTCAAAAAGCTGCAATTAACTTTAGAGTCGGCTTTACGTTGACTATAACTGCAGGCCATTAAATTTACATTTCCTAAAGACACCTGACCTTACGTCACTGATAAAAACACGTCAATCAGTTGAAGTGACACACTAAGGTATTCGTCTAGGGTCTAGACTATTTTTAGATTTTTTTTTGTTTTAACTGTACACCATAGGCATCTACGATATTTGACGATTGACAAATGATTTGTTGGAATTTTGGCAAATAAATCATAGAAGTTGATGCTCAGTAATATTGCGTTACTTTTTTCGAACCTGATATTTTAGTTTTTAGTAACCGTTAATATAAACCACGTATATCATTAAATTTCAAAATATATTCACTTGTATTTCACTTACCGACAGAGCTGATGACATAGGTCGCAGGTGGTTTCAGCACGCTCCGCGCATAAGCGCCACGTAGCACTTCGAGCGCGCATGGTTCGGCGGTTACCAATAGCATCCCTGGAGCTATATGACCGGCATATTTGAGGGCACGCGTCGCAGCGGTGAGCGGGGCATTCCACCAGCATTGAGCATTCGCGGCGAGGAAGTTCTGGAAAATATAAAATAGAATAGGCAAGAATTAGTTAATGAAATGAATAAGTAAATGTCTTTAATGAAAAAAAAAATTGTGTTTTTATACCTGAACGCACTTGTGCACAAGGGTATTATAACTTTGTTCACATAACGGTTGTTTGTAACAGCCTAATGGAATCGTGCAAGAATTTCGCTAAGAATAGATGGTATTGAAAATGGGAAAAATCGGAAAATAGCCACGCCTACCTCCCATATAAGGGTAGTTTTCAGAAATACGAAAACTGCGATATTTTAGTAACTTTCCTAAATTTGATATTTACAATGACATAATGGGAGAAAATAAGAATATTATAAATTTTTGGAAAATGGGCGTAGCCACACCCACTTGTGATTACATATATATATCTCAGTAAAAACTCGGTATAATCATTGTACTTGATACATAAACGAAAATGTTTGAAATCGGAAACTTCGGTATTTCTAAATTTAGGACGCTAATGCATATTAGAAATATTTTTAGTATGCAGTTTTGTAGCCCGTTTAATTTTAGAAAGTGCAAGTAGCTGGAACTTACCGATGATTTTTGGCAATTTTTTTAGTTGAATGTGTTGTTAATTTTCTTCATAAAAAAAACGTCGAACATATGTACTTTGTATGGAAGAAAATGACTGACATCGTCAACAAAAAAAAAAAAAACAAAAAAAAAATTCCAAAATCAATGGCAAGTACCAACTACTTTAAAATTGCGCTTTATTTTTACGAAAGTTTGTTGATTTCTTTTTAAATGTTGCACAAAGATTGAAACTTGTATGTAACTATGTATTTAAAAATTTTAAGGTTATTCAAGGAAAAAATTTTAAAAGGAGGAGTAGGTACGTCCTTATGCACACAAAAATGTAATCGCTTTTTATTCAACAGAATTTTCTCTTTAATTTGATACGCATACTGTTTTTCTACAAATACACTGAATTTTTTAAATAATTGTTTGAAGTAATCATATTTTTCAAACATCAAAGTCCTTGAAAAAAAAATCCTGACGTCAGAGATAGAAACTAAAACCGCAGTTTTACTGTGTTTTGAAATTTGTCTGTTTTTGTCGAAACATAGTACCAGTAGAATTACTTTGTTGCAGTTATCGAGACTATGAAGAATTCGGTCGTGGTTGGGCTGATAAAGCGGTGTCTGCGATTTTAGGACTGTCTCCATCAGTGATTTGGATGAGGGTAGCCCCTACAACTTAAATAACCTCAAAATATTTTTGATTGGGCCTTCGATTCAAGTGCCTAGTTTCATTTATTAAAAAATAGTAATATCCTATTTTTTTCTATTGCGCTGCATGCATTGAAAAATTGGAATTTCAGCCAATAATGGTCTATTTTACTTATGTACCTATGTATCGTATATATGTTCATATGTACATAAGTAACACCTTTGGGGGGCTAAAAGTTGAACATTAGAGGTGTTGTCCCTATTTGCACGTACTTATCCATACGTAAGTATCTTTCTAATGCCACTACTGGTAATAATGGGCACTTTAGGCGCTTTTCACCAAAAGGCATAAATTAAATGACCCTGCAACACTTCAAATCAACTTTGATAGCCCTAAATTATCCGATCCACACTTTTTGTTAGTCAGTCTCTGCACGAATGTGTCTGTGAAGGGTTGATGAATGGAAAGTGGCACCTGAAGCCGTAAAGAAAACGACAGACTTCGCCTACTTAATGGCACAAGAATATGTTTTTATGTATGTATAGCAAGGTCCTACGCGGCTGGCGGCTGCCGACTGCCCACTGACAACCTCACTTTGACAATTACACTTCTCGCTTCAACAGTTACCAATATCCACTTCCATTTGCAATCTATGCACCCGGCTGCTTACTAACACCTCGACTGATGCACGTGTAGCCAGAGGTACGCGTACAATCCGGAATCAGTTAGTTTGTTTGTGGCATTTTTCGCTGCCACCTTACAATGAATTAATGCGAAATTTCTTTATTCATATCGCCAGTCAATCGAAATGGCAGTGGCAGGATGGAAAAAGTGGTGGCAGCAACTTGCCACTAGGCTTCGAATACTTTTCCCGACTGCCTTTTGGGCCGTCCGCCTGCTGCCTGCTCGCTTGCCGCAATCAGCGTCCGATAAATCGCTGGTGAAACTGATAAATCATCGATGCTTCATGATTGTGCTGCTGCTGCTGCGGGGGCAAACGCAAATGTAAATTTTCGCTTTTCTGCGGTACTTGATGCCGTTGCCGGTATAGCTGTAAATTTTTTCGTTATTTTTACGAAACACCAGTTGCCAGCAGTCGCATTATTTAATAGCAACACTTAGCAGCGCATTAAGTGCAAGTAATCGGAGGCCATTTGCTGGTAGCGTTTGTGGCGCGCGTTGAATGTGCACCGCATTGCCGCTATGATATGTGGCTGCTGTATTGCAAATTTATTTACATGCATGCTTTGTTGTTGCCACTGTTTTTCTCATTTGTAATTTTAACGCTTTTTTGCATTAGCTTTGAGTTTGGATGTTGGCGCTTAATGTGCCACGCCACCGAACAACCGGCAACCCAACAACAGCGGTCAGCTTCGTACATTCATGCATTTAGCGATTAATATTGTTGCTTTTTTCTTATGCTGCTGTTGCAGTTGCAGTTGCATTCATTTAAGCGCGCTGTATGCAAAATTACACTTCTGCTTTTGTCTTTGCCGCAACAACAGCCGCTGCCGCCGCAGTCGCTTTGGTTGTGGCCACAAACACTCAGCGACAAAAACATCGAGTGCCGTCTGTTCGAGCGCCGTTTTTGTTGCGCTTAATTTATGATACCAGCACATAAATAACATTTTATTATCTGCTGCCATTAAAGGTTGCGCTAATTACTGCGAATGCACAACACAATGAGCTGCAATAGAGTCGAGTGGTTGTTCCTGTGGCGATGTAGTGTGGCATAATGGGCAAGTTAAATATGTATACAATTATGTATCTGTGTTGCCCAAGCTTTAACTGAGATTGACATTCGCCTAAGCCGCATTTCGTCTAGCCAAGTAAAGCCACTATCTCAACGAAATTCGTGAAGCATTACGGCAATTATTGCAACGAAAGGTTAATCCTATGAAATTGTGCCTTTGCTCTCCTACGAGGTAGCTGTTACAAGAACACGATTTTGGGTTAACGCAGATGTTCACATAATAAAGCAACGTAACTGAACTGTGTGTGGTATGCAGACAGTAAGTCCGACCCTCACAACCTCTCGCGGAACATAAAGGTGGTATATAAGCCAAAATCCAAATTGAAAAATCAAAAAACACATGTCGTTGGAAGACATGAAATTACAGATACATATTTCATTTGTGGAACAAATACCTTTTTTTAATAATAACTCAGTTCTACATTTTAGCTTCTGGCGTGATTTTTAGATTTAAACATAGAAATTCTGGTTAAGATAGTCTTTCGTAAGACAAATGAAAGACAGATGGCAATACAGTTCAAAGAATTTTTTTTTTGTCGTAGAAAAAAAGCTCTCTCATTCACCACGCGTGGTGAAAAGTTACTTTGAGAGAAAGCACTGGTATATCGTTTAGCGCAATGGCCGAGTGAGCTGAGTACTGGCGTGCAATTCGAGCGAACAGAGTTCGAATCCTGGAACAGGCGGATTTTTGAAATTTGTAAATGAAGTTTTATTTATTTTAATTTTTAGATTGTAGTTTTTAAAAAGAAAAATATATTTTTTCTTAATTTCATTTAATTTTTGACTATTATTTTATGTGATTTTTTTTCCTCCTTAATTAATATTTATTTTGTATTTTTAGATGTTATATTTTTTCAATTCATTTCATTTGTAGGAACTTATTTTGTTTTGTTCTTTTCTAAATATTTTTTTTTCTTCTTTTGGTTAAATTTACTTAAAAGTTTTCGATTTCATTGTTTATTAAAGAAATTAATTTGATTTAACTTTTAGAAACATACTTTATTTATTTTTTTATTTTTTTCAATTTAATTTATTTTTTTATGTTAAATTCATTTCTTTTTAATTTTTAGATTTCATTGTTTTAAAAATAAAAATATATTTTCTTATTTCATTAAATTTTTTGGATCTTATTTAATTTTTTGCCTTTTTTAATTATTATATTTTTAATATTTTGATTTTGTTTTAAAATTATAAATAATTTATTTTTTTAGATTTTTAAGTAATATTTTTTTCTTTTCTGAATTAATATTTGGATTTTACTGTTATAAAAAGAAAAAAACATATTTTTTGGTATTTAATATAAGTTTTAAAA
>NW_023458564.1:607869-653914 GCF_013731165.1 Rhagoletis pomonella
AAAAAGAAAAAAACATATTTTTTGGTATTTAATATAAGTTTTAAAAATATTTTTATTTATTTTTGCTTCATTTTCATTTAATAATTTTATCTCTTTAAACTTTATTTTATTTTATTAGTTTTTATTGTTTTAAAAAGAAATATGTATATATTCTTATAATTTAAATTAATAAAAAAAAAAACGCATAACGATAGGACCTCCTCGTTAGCAAATCTTTCAATTAGTCTTTCCAAAGACAGTAAAGAGCTTTCAAGATAGTTGGCAGGTGTCTTACGAAAGACTTTTGCCTTTTGAAAGACTGTGGCGAGTTGAAAGACAGTCGCCAGAATTGCCCTGAAAATTCACTGCGGCAGTAGTTTTCGTCTAAACATATGGATCCGTGAGTAAAACAGCCATCACTAAGATATAATTCAATCTTCCAAAATGTCTGTCCAATGGCAATTATCACTGGAAATTTGCGGCGTCTCATGGTGAAAGGAATTTAGTTACACACTGGATTCTCACCTATGGCGAATAGTAGTGTCCCATGTGCACACCTGCATGGTATCGCGCTTGCTCTGGCCACGGCTCTACGAACGAAGAACACGGAGTCTATTAAGGCTTTCAAAGTCAAACCTAAGGCTCCTCACAGGAATACTAACGCGATAGTGGACCATTGGCCACATAGTCGCCAGGGTCAGAGCGCCGGGATAGAATCCGTTCAGCACTTCCTTTGCGAGTGCCCAGCACTCCGAGGAAAACGCCTCAAATTTCTTGGGCACCATTTCTTTGAGAATCTGGATATCTTGGGCAAAGCTCCACTAGAGGGACTCCTAGGATGCGCTAAAGAATCAAAATGGTTCGAAGACGTGTAGGGATAGGTATGGGGTAACTTCCTGGACATCGCAATGGACCTCTGAGAGAACTTTTTCAGAGCTGCCCACTTAACCTTACCTAACCTGTACCGCTAAAGGCCAAACCCTTTAATTTGACACCTGATTTTTTTAAACCAATCGAACGATACGGATCTGATGAAGTATTTAACGGAAATATCTCCGAACACTATTAAGAAGGTTCACTTAGTAAACAAAAGTACAATCGTTGGTAGTACAGATTCAAAGAATGGTTATAAAAACGGAAGTGGATTTTAATTTGGTTTACAAAATCACAAAACTCCGTGAAATAGGCAAGAATATTTGTATATATTTTTTGTAGTAATATTTTAAATATTGAAGGTTATATATCCAAATTTTTCAATATAAGAATCTTTCCTGTTTCTCTTTGAAGTCAAACTTCTTAATGGAGTTCGGAGATGTTTGCGTTAAATATTTAACACCACGTCAAAAATTAGGTACCAAATTAAATAGCTTGTCCTGTAGATGTGCAATACGGATTTAAGGTTTTGAAAAGAGTTGCCACACGTTAGAAAATTTAATTCAAATATTGGAGTCCGCAGATGCTTGTGTTAAATATTTACACAGGTCACAGGTTAGAAGATTTATTTCAAATAACTCATATACATATATGTATGTATAGTAATCGAAATGGATTTGAAAAAGCTTTGCTTTTAACTACATGTAGGAGGGCGGCCATCTATTTAAAGGTTGAATTCAAGTTAATTTATCAAATAATTGAAATACGTTCATATATTTTTATCACAATACTTCGAGCGTGAAACGAAAGTGTTAAGAAATCTTTAGTTTGACAATTAAAATATTTTGGTGTTTAAAGAGGGCTAAAAGTAATATTCAAACTAGTAAAGTGAAACTGCTTAATCGAGTTCGGAGATGTTTGTTCAATTTCTTGCAAATCTATGCCGTACTTTTTTCTATGCAAAAATTGAAAAAAAAAAATCGGACAATAAATACGGATTTTCGAAATATCTCGACCCTGGTGCCATGGCGCGCCACCCACCGAGACCTTTTTTCGTAAATATATTTCTGCTTACAGAACCAGTGTACATATATTTTTAGAAAGCAGCCCAATTGACCCATAAATAAAAAAAAAAATATTTTTTTCGCGGTAGACCTGCTGCTGGAAACGCCCATATGTAGTTGTAAGCAATCATTTAAATATACATACCTATATACATCTATATGTGGGTATGTAGAACTTTTTGCAGTACAGTATTTCCCGCTTATAAGCAACGAATGTCGTGCATTTTTGATTGGCCATATATCCAGCAAATACTGCTCTATAGACAATGTATATCTATATGTTGTCATGTGAATGAATCAGAAAGGTTCAGGCATAACCTATGTAAATTAGACTTGTGACAACGAAACTAAGTAGTATCTTATTCATACGTAGTACAAATAATCCGCGATTAAAAACACCATTCTTTACCAGAAGCAAGTTTGAGATTCAGAACTACATACATAGTATGACGTCGACATACGTTCTTATGTGCATGTCTAAGTATGTATGCCAAAATATTTCTGTTTCGCATTTACATTTGTATTTCTACACATCACTATTTATACATATGTATATAATTCGCTATATTAAAAAGGGCTTCTTCGTCATGGAATTTATGAACCGAAACGCGGCATTTTACGTGCAGCTGTATGTCATCGACTATGTTGCTCATCATTGCTCGTATTGAAGACATGTGTCGCTACTTAATCATCAGACGTAACAAGACCAGCTACTGCAGCAACAACAAACAATGAAAATAAATCGTGTGAACATGGCGAAACCATCACTTTGTGGGCGCTGCATGCCTCCTTGCTACGCTGGTGGCAGTGAGATTGATAGTTTGGCTGACAAACGCATTGCGCTTGTAAGAGGCAGTCCGAATGCGACATGTGAGGCGCGTAGCTGGCGCCACTTTTCTGTACCGACCGATGTACAGTGGTTAACAGGAACAGGGAATAGATTTTTTTTCAAAATTGCCACTTTTTCTGCACTTTGCACTAAAAAATTTAATACAAACAAACAAAAATTAAAAAATCGGGCTCAACTGGTCTCTTGAAAAAAAAAGTTAATCAAATAGAGTGAAAAATGAAGGCTCCAGTGAATTGTGAACACTAAATGCCAATTTTGAATCACTGTGCGATGGTGGTCATGTTTTTGTCGTTTTTGGATCGTCGCAGTTCATTGCCATGCGAGAGACCCTCAGCTGAGAATATAAGTTTACAAAGCAAAATGGAAAGGCGTTGGCAAATTTATAAGCCTCAAATAGATAGGGCTGACTTTATAGGTGAATATGTATTGAAGTGCGTATATACTGATACCTAAAATACCAATTGTTATCTCCAGCCTTGACAATAATTCCTCTAAGTCCAAAGTCCTAGAAAATTCTGAAGAGCTTTTCCGGGACGGAAGATTACACTCAAACTTCGGCCATATTAAGTCTTAAAACCTTTTGAGACGGACTCGCACTCAACAAATAAAAGCGATGGTATCTCTTTGGCGATGCCGTGCAATAAAGCCATAGGAAATAACGCCATATGGCTTTATTTCACTTCACACGGAGAAATAAGGCTATGTGGAAAGTGATATAAAGCGGCATTCCACCACACCAAATCGCCTTAGGGCAGTATTGGAATGACTATTTTTGTGTAGCACCAATGCATCAGAGCAGGTGATAGACCCCAAGTGACTTCCAGCATTCTTTTACATGCATAAAGGGCGCTACTGGCCTTCTTCACCCCTTCCTCAACAGCTCGATGCTACCTAGCCGTGGGGTCTCTACCCCTAGAATTCCTTTAGCAATTTGCAAGCAGTTAAAAGCTAGCACTAATAAGTGAGCCAAAAGTTAGCCTTTTTAGTAGTCGACTACACGAAAACCGACAAGGTATTTGAAGCCCGTTTAAGTACATATGTAAATACATATACATATGTATTTTCCTACAGATGAGGTGATACATACTCGTAGTATTACTTTGGATGCATGATAATCAGAAATGCCGTTGCATGTTGCTTCTGTTGCAATAGTCTGCAGAATTCCACTGCTGGGACCATTTGCTGTTCAACAGCAAGCCATTGACGCTTGTAAGAACAGCGGGTGCTGCCGCATTCGCTACGCAGTTATGAATGCGGAAGCATTAATTAAAAATAGAAATAAAAGACAAAAAAAAAACAAAAACTGATTGATTTATTACTTTCTGTGAAGGTTGGAATGCAATTGATCGCCACTCTGTGGTAGTAAATGTTGAGAAGGTCATGGAACATGGGTTGTTGGTCTTAGCAGAAATAATGCGACCATTCATGCATTTTGCATTTGCAACACATACATACATATGCACCTTGAAAGATTGGAAATAAAAAATACGTAGTGAATGACACTTAGGCAAATGTATAAGTGTATAATTTAGACAATTTTTAATTATTTTCCTTACACTCTTTCGGATGTAATCGGCAATGTATGAATAACGACTTGTCACATGGAATCAATTACTTTAGAACGGCAAATCAATCATTAAATTTATTACAAATATACTATTATTTTCATTGCAACACACTAATATTGCTGGTACATATGTCAATACATATTTGCCTACATACAAAAAGAAGTGACCATGTGAAGGTCAACCTTGATCAGAAAAAATATATTGCTTTGTAAATTATTTATTAAGGTAATGCATGATACAAAAAAGAAGGTAGTTTCAATAAACAACTTTTGACGGATAATAAAATTTTTTGAAGTTTCATAAATTGTCAGTATTATCAACGGCCTTGCCACTTTGATAATATTAAAACAATACATCGGAGTATTTTCTTTCCCATATTTTTACCAATGTGAGAATATTTCAAATCAAAACTCATAATCAGTACTTGATATTTTTTTACTTACGTGGTTTGCCCCTCTTTTATTAAAAATATATAAAATGTAAACTGTTACATTGTAATTATTCTTTTTATTTTATAATAAAAACCATTAGTGCATTATGTTGTTATTTTTTTCATTTTCTTATTTTGATATACAATTTTCGTTTCTTTAATCTTGCGATTTAAAAATCGAATTCTAAAGAATGTTCTTCCCAAATAAAATCTTTTTATAATATTTTGGTCCAAATTTACTTTTAAATTTCTCATCAGATTTTGCAAAAATTTTGGCTTTGTGGTTAGCGAATCACCATTAATTTCAACAAATTTTGAATTCAAAATTTCCAATGTATGCAAAAAACTTGTCTGAAAAGTAATAGATTTAATCGCATAGGAACATCAAACTTATGTATGAAATCAAAGGACCTACCTCTCCAAACGCTCCAAATACTCTTCGAAATATGTCTCACTGCCAAAGCTTTCGTCCAGTTGCATCCTGAAAAAAAAGCATTTAAATAATCCATATCTTTAAAGTTTTTTTTACCTTGTACACTGCGGCACTGCACTTTGCGAAAGCACTGCCTTCTTTCCGCTCATACCGATATCAGAAGATGCAAAATGTATTGAACACACAAATGGAAATCTGGGTAAACTTTTTTCGTGTATGTTACACGCTTCCAGCCACTGTTTTCGCACGAACGGTAGCTTAGGAAACGTAAAAAACTTAACCCCAGATCCTTTACATGTATGTACCGAATTTTCACAGTTTGGGCACACACAGCTCATTTTTTCTTTTTATTTTGCAAATTTACACAAAATTTATCTCATATATGTTCAATAACTTCACTAAACTTCACTCATTTTAATACATTTTTGTTTACTTTTACAAAAAAAAAAAATATTATCTCTGGTGATCAGGTAGCATGAATTTTATGAAATGTCATAATTTTATTAAAAGTCAAATGGTTAGCAACAACAACGAATGTCATTAAATGCAACTACCTTCTTTTTTGTATCATGAGGTAATGTATTCGTTTTTGTTATTTTGGGTTAACAAAACTATTACATTCTAGATTTTTATTGAATTTGAGGTCGTTTTTAATAAAAAATATTTGTGGAAAACAACGAGAATTCACAATTGGTTGAAGTTCTTACTGATATTTCGGAGATCACCACATCTCCTCATCGGAGTTCACTGGGACTTACACCAGCAACTCCGGCGCGCAAAGCGAGTAGTGTGCCCACTGAGCTAAATTCGCCGTGTAAACTGCTGGCCATCTTTTGTCAAAGATTGTTTCGTAGCCACAAAAACCAAGAAATCGTAACAGAGATTGAAAAAGGATTGGCTATCAAGGAGTGCACACTAGAAGCTTTCCTGGGTATCGAGGGAGCCTTCAATAATATTCTTATTGAATCTGTTATTAAGTTTCTCTTTAAGGTGGGTCTGAAGAGGGTGCTTATGACCTCTTTCTTGAAAAGAGAGCTATTCTTTCAGAGTTAAGGGACGGGTCCCTAATCAAACATGTGGCCAGAAGCACTACCCAAGGAGGTGTACGATCCCCTCTTCTAGAGAATCTAAGTTATGCTGACAACATAGCATTCGTATCAGCAGGTAAAAATATGCGAGTTATTAAAAAAAATCCTCCAGCCTTGTTAACATATGGTCTACAGAATATGCCAAGACTGAGGTGCTAGTCTTCAAGAGAAAATATGTAAGTAAAATTCCTTCATTCATACCACCCTCATTAAACGGGTTAGAACTCACTATCTCAAGCAAGGTCAAATATCTTGCATTTTTTCTAGACCGGAAATTCGACCACAAGCTAAATATAGAAGACCGTTTTAGAAAAGCGACTACCGCCATGTACGCCTGAAAGACGTATATATGTATGCGAAAACTGTAAAACCGCATATAGTACACTGAATTACCGTCTAGATGCCGGCGCTTAACAAGACTCTGCCCGCAAAGATGGGGTGGGTACAGCGGACGGCTACAATGCTTGTCACGGAATCTCTGGAATTAATTACGCTGGTGGAACTCTGTGGTACATTCCTGGCCGGTTGTATTGCGGTCAGGCTTGCAGAGACTCAAGATTCGGAGACGATACGGTTCTTGAAACTCTTCCGAATAATCTACGAAAACTAGAGAATACTACTCTTCCACTCTGCTCAAACAAGAAGTTTTCTATAAGAATCCCAGATCAGCACGAATGGGAATGTGCCACAGAACTGGGTCCGGCGTCGCAAATGGTTGCAAGCTAAACGAAGGAGTAGCCAGCTCAAACTCGCAATAAACCTCAGGCTTCGTTTAGTGAACCACTGTATCGTTTTTCAGGCAGAGGTAAACGCTATTATGGAGGGCACTCGGGGCCTCTTACACTTGAGAATGTGGTAAGATCAATTGCGACTTAGGTGGTTTGATGAAGGATCCAGAATAGTGTACATGGACAAGAATTCCGACTCGGCGGTTCAAAGCCGGATACGAAGGGCTGGTTGGGCGAGTGTTTCAGCCGGTCGAAGGTTGGAACCGGTGTGTATTTTGCCCATCATCAAGAAAGGAGATTGCGTTGTGTGTACGAACTAGCGCGGCCCAAGCCTTTTCTGTAGTGTAGTTTTGAGTTGTGTCACTTGTGAAAATCGTGTGCGATATTTATTTGTTGTGCATTCTGTCTTTTAATTTCCGGCAGAAAATTGCAAAAGATGTATGATCAGAAATAAAAGCAATGGATGCAGTCAATGCAAAAACCCTATTTGAGTAATTTTAAATTATCCTGTTTAACATTACATACCTGCGTACATATATTTGGCACTAAATGAGAGAACATTGCTGAAAGTTATTTCAAAAACTATGTAAATATGAAGCAAACTTTTAGCGCTTGGCTAGCAGCTTGGTTTGAGGCCGCGAATATATACATATATTTATGCTGCGTATTTCCATACCTGTGCGCAGTGAAGTATTCAACAAGAAACGGTCCCATCACCGACGCTCGTGGGACCCCACTAGTGTTACCTTTTACGATGCTATACTGGAGGAACTGAAAATGGTTCTAAAATGGTGGTACGGTGTTGAAAGCGTTTTTTATGTCGAGGGTGAAAGCGTTTTATATGTACATATCTATGTATTTTGATGTGACCGCCGATATGAATTTTGTATATTGGCATAAAATGGGGAATGTATATGTTTATTTGCTTTATACATATGTATAGTATGTATGAAATTGTTGCAAGTGTACTCTAAACAAGCTGTCCAGGGCTATGCTAATCGCTTTCAGTCAAACAAATTTTAACTGTTGGCCAAAATAGATATTCGACAAACTTTCATGCCCATTTAAATCAAAAATTACATATAAAAATACATATATCACGACACTCACGTTTCATCGTCTTAACCTCGGTAATATGTATTGGTTAAGCAAGGCAAGTAAACACTCATATTCGCATCGCGCTAATAGCACAGCTCAAGGGCTTTGCAACGTATAATCTAACGCTCGTGTTGCATCAAAGCCATCTAAGTAAATCTGCCAACTGAGCAATCAATAACTCAACGTTGCATGCAACACGAACAAGCACATCGACTGGACGAGAACCGTACAGTTAAGCTCAGTACCTTCGACATACATACAAACTTATATTCGACGGCATTAGCCTACAGATGGCTGACCAAAAGCGAATCATATGTTGCATGGATTGAAAATATGTTATATACTTCGGTATTTCGTGTTGCACGAAACTTTGAAGCGTTTGTGGGTCAATTTGCCACGTACCTACTCATCTGTCAGCACCCGAAGAGTCGCCCAAAGTCAAGGAAAATCGACAGAGTTGTAATTTTTATTGAATGTTTGATGATGTGATGTAGTGTTTTCAGTATATCTACTACGGCAAACGAACTTTTGACATATTGCGTGTGGCACTTACTTAGTATGTATATTAGGGTGGTCCAAAAATGCATGTGAAAAAGTAAAGTCGGAATTTTTATGCTCGCACCCCCTAGGATTTTTCTATACCGAAAAAATATACCCTTATTTATTTATTTTTTTTTGAAATCCAAATATATTTAGAGGTCCCTCAAAGCGCCCAAAGTTTTCCATGTATTTTATATGGGGAAAAAACAACTTTTCGTAGAAATGGTATAGAATTGTTAAAAATCAATATTTTTCTACCAGAAAAATCTGTTTATCTGCAGGAGACTCCCAGTAATAATACCCAAATGTTTATTTAACAAATTTTTCATCGCAACTATAATTTATAGGTCCGCCAAAAACCCACAAAAACCCCGAAAAATGCAATGAGGCGACCAATTAAAAAATGGTTAAATAAACAATTGGGTATTATTATTGAAAGTATCCTGAAGAGAATCAGAGTTTTCCGATTCAAAAATATTGATTTTCAAGAATTCTATACCATTTCTACGAAACATTTTATTTTTTCCATATAAAAACATATGGAAAACTTTGAGCGCTTTGAGCGACCTCTAAATATTTTTTGATTTCAAAATAAAAAAATTGGGGTATACTTTTTTCGATATAGAAAAATCCTAGGGGTTGAGAGCACTACAATTCCGACTTTACCGTTTTTGGACCACCCTAATGAAGCATGTATTTGGCGTGTGCAATTTATTTCAAAGCGAATTTGAAATAACAAGTCTATAACAGTTGAAGCGTGAGAAAAGTCAAGGTTGCTTGTATGTGTGTGTTACTAGTGACCTATTTCATAACATCGTGTTAGCATAGGTGTTAATAGATACCTTTTTATTAAAAACTTGAAAAAAATAGTATGTAAATTAAATAACGTAAATTTTTTTCAATAAAACTAAACTGCATTTCAATGGTATCAGGGATAGAGATAAAACCTTAAAGAATACTAAATAAGTGTCCAAATCTTGAGTAAGTTAAGTGCTCTCAGTCTGGCCACAGCCCTTAACGCAGCAGGCTTACCCACAATGTCGACGAGCGCTATGTTAAATGTGATTTGAAGAGCCAGGGTGGGTGTGGTCAGCCACTGCGTGCTTGCCACTGTTTATCCTACGCTAGATGGTGGCACTACCCTACTTTCCCACTACCCGGTTACAGTTAAGTCTGTAATTGCTTACTTAGGGATATAAAAATGATGAACTTCACGAAGGTGTGCAGGACGGTATAGACCGACCTATTCTTGATGTGCGAATATTGAGCTTCCGTCAGAGGAAATCGATGAAACCTATTTCTGATATGGGGATCAACAGTAAGCGTTTCCAAGGTTTTAGGTAAAAACAACGAGATACTGCTTGTCCTGAATTGCTTGGGAGGGATGTGAAAACTTTTACCGATCTTCGGCACAAAATCCACGCTGATCTATCTCCAAGCCAAGGTATATATCCTCCCATAAAGGACGTGGAACGAACATTCCTCTCCCTTCTTAAATGTGTTATATTTTGGGTATTTACGCAGGCCAATTTTGTTCAATAAATCTTGCTCTTTGATACCTATGAGTTATTAGATATTCTGATTGTGGCAATTCGTTAATAGGCGGAAGTGAAGCTGGAGACAAATTGTTGCAGTCTCCGCATAGTCCCAAATCCGGCACCAAATGTGTGCGTCGTCTCATGACAGCTGCAAAGTATTGCTGCTTCTTTCCTACAGCCATGCTTCATATATTGTATCCCTTGTACTGCGGAGATGCCAGCCGTATATTTTTGAAGGATATCGAGCAGTTAGAATGAGACACCTTCCATAAGGGGGTCTGCGTATTTGATTTTTTTTATATTTATTTAATTGGGTGGTGGGTTTCAGTGTGCCTCTTTATCGAAGACAAACGCCCGCTGACTTCAGTGAGCTTTTAAACCGCATAAGCCTGAGGGGCTGCGTACAAGCTGTTTCCATTTTGCCAGTGACGCAAAGCTGCGTATAACGGGTGATTTTTTAAGAGCTTGATAACTTTTTTTTTAAAAAAAACGCATAAAATTTGCAAAATCTCATCGGTTCTTTATTTGAAACGTTAGATTGGTCCATGACATTTACTTTTTGAAGATAATTTCATTTAAATGTTGACCGCGGCTGCGTCTTAGGTGGTCCATTCGGAAAGTCCAATTTTGGGCAACTTTTTCGAGCATTTCGGCCGGAATAGCCCGAATTTCTTCGGAAATGTTGTCTTCCAAAGCTGGAATAGTTGCTGGCTTATTTCTGTAGACTTTAGACTTGACGTAGCCCCACAAAAAATAGTCTAAAGGCGTCAAATCGCATGATCTTGGTGGCCAACTTACCGGTCCATTTCTTGAGATGAATTGTTCTCCGAAGTTTTCCCTCAAAATGGCCATAGAATCGCGAGCTGTGTGGCATGTAGCGCCATCTTGTTGAAACCACATGTCAACCAAGTTCAGTTCTTCCATTTTTGGCAACAAAAAGTTTGTTAGCATCGAACGATAGCGATTGCCATTCACCGTAACGTTGCGTCCAACAGCATCTTTGAAAAAATACGGTCCAATGATTCCACCAGCGTACAAACCACACCAAACAGTGCATTTTTCGGGATGCATGGGCAGTTCTTGAACGGCTTCTGGTTGCTCTTCACTCCAAATGCGGCAATTTTGCTTATTTACGAAGCCATTCAACCAGAAATGAGCCTCATCGCTGAACAAAATTTGTCGATAAAAACACTTTTCACACATTTCGAACCGAACACTGATTTTGGTAATAAAATTCAATGATTTGCAAGCGTTGCTCGTTAGTAAGTCTATTCATGATGAAATGTCAAAGCATACTGAGCATCTTTCTCTTTGACACCATGTCTGAAATCCCACGTGATCTGTCAAATACTAATGCATGAAAATCCTAACCTCAAAAAAATCACCCGTTATTTTATTGCCCAGAAGAGGACATAAAAGCCGGAATTAGGTACAGTGTCTTATTGTAATTGCACACCCAGAAGAACGATCAAATCCTATCGAAGACCCGCTGATGTCCCTGTATCCATTGTTCCGTACATGGTGCCAAAAAATACAATAGAAACTAATTTGGATTGTGTAAAATATATGTTTATATGTATTTAATTAGTTTGTGTACAAAACATTTGCTAATTTTATATGTAGACATGTTTGCATGGCAGTCAGTTCACTGCTACTAATTACGATATTTACAAACGTTTACTTTGCATTTCTCACACGCCAACATGAGTGACAACTAATAACCCCTATATATGGGCCACAACAACAATTACCAATAAAAGTCAATGATGAACGCGGGTTGCCAATAATGGCAATTCAAAATAAGGCAGCTGGTGGCAATAATAGTGCGTTACAACTGCGAATGCATCCAAATAAGCTAAATTTACGAGTGTGCATTCACCTACAGGGGTCCATATTAAACGAAGAAAAAAAAACCAAGAAAACGCAAATGAGTAAGATGCTATGACACACACAACGCACTTACTAAATACACAACGTAGTAACGAAAGAAAAAGGTAGTTGAGAGCCACAGTGGGAGCTGTATTTTATGGACATTTTCACTTTTCAACACGAATATAACATCGAAATGGAAAGCGAACCTATATTTACATCACTTTATTCGTTTTTTTTTTATAAAGCATTTGTATTACGTTGCGCACTAATGAACCTAACTGGGAGAAATGTCACGTCACGTCACACAAGTACAAACCACTAACACCGACTCAAATATAGAAACTCCATGCAACACGCCATCAAAAAGTGTCATAAATACATACATAAAAGTCGCAGACAGCAAAGCCGCAAAGTGGTCATGCCACATGTATTAGATATCTACATAACATACATAAAGTGTCCCAAGCGAACGCGACAAGTATGCAGTCGTAGCAAGAAGCTGGGCTTAAGGAGCGAGCGTGTATTTTTTTAAATATTGATATTAAATATTTTTGAACGGACAGCTAAAGGCAATGCAGCAGCCAAGTTTAGTGGTTTCTAATAAAAAATCGTTAGGCAGTGAAAAGTTCAAAACACGAAATGCTTTAATCCTCTACTGAGGGTAGCGGGTTAGCTGGTCGCAGTTGGTGATGTGAACGAGCGAGGCTAAACAGTACCTACTTACAACAATGACACTTTGACATTTGCGCGCGTGTTTAGGCGCCAAGTGACGACAAGGTCCACCATGGTGTTAGTGGTGATGGTGGCGCGCCCTATAATCTAAACGTACCTTATGATGGCGGACTGGTGCGCACACGGTAAGAAATAGCAATTTCCCTGCAGGGAAATTGAATCTGCAACACAAATGTCATCTTGACTAAATGACGAATGAAGTCAGGGTGACACCTCACCATATTTACATATTTACCGCAAATCTATTTCTAACATCTCTTGAACCTACTCAACAATAGTCAACACGATTTATGGACCTTACCAAAAATCGCCAGAGGTTTGCTAATTTCACTGCACTAAATGAACAAAACCCAATTTCTTCGAAAGAGCAAACATTCCCATTATTTATGGTATATGATCTCATTCAAGCGACCGCCTCGTCTGGCTCAACAGTAGCGCATCTTGCTAAGCCAGTTTTCCCAGTCGCCTGATAATCGCCTTAAGGGCCTGAATCGTTAATAGACTAATAGCATAACATCGGTGCTTCACGGCACGCCAGAGAAGAGACACTAACGGCGTCAAATCGCAGCTACGAGATGGCCAATTGATATTGCCGAGACGGCTGATAACGCGATTACCGAACTTGGCGCGCAAAAGATCGATTGTGTGATTGGTGCGCTATCCTGCTGAAACCGAGCATCGTTCAAGTCTATGTCTTAAATTTTTGCCCACAAAAAATCGTTTATTATGCATCTGTAGCGCTCACCCTTGGCCGAAATGGCATTCACATTTCCAAAGAAAAATTACCCAATGATGCCACCGTTCCGAAATCCGCACCAAACTATCACTTTCTGGGGATGCATTTGCTTCTCGACTATCGCGTGCGGGTTTTTCGATCCCCAGATGCGGCAGTTTTGCTTGCTAACATAGTCCCCAAGATGAGAATGCGCTTCGTCAGAAAATATGATATTTCGAGCAAAATCGTTGACCATTTAGTTTGATCAGGGTTACCACTGGAAAACTTTCTTTCCCACCAAGAGCTGGTTCCAAACCTACTAAAATGGCTTCTTTGCTACCATTTCTTTTAATCAAGAAAACGCATTAAATACATTTATTTTTTCTGGTGTTTATACTTAAAAGAGGATTCCCAGGTAAACAAAAAGATCAGAATGATTGCTATTAGAAACATATAGCAAACCAAAAAAAAATTGGTATATGCTTTTAACCAGACCCACCTACCGACATGTATTTCGACCCGCTGAATCCGACTTCCACACAGTAAATTTCGAAAAACCGAAAACCGTGTATAGGCTTGGGGCAAAATCTGCGCGCTGTGGGTTCGCCACTAATTTCTTCGAGCTGCGGTTAAAAACTTTGAGATTATTTGATTTACTGGATTAACAATAAGTTGTGTACAATGCATTTGAATCGCTCTTCTAGTGGCATTGAAAATAATTTAACAACCTTGTCATTGTTGAAGCTATTATCGATTCGCAACTGCATTTCAAGGGAAAATAACTGATTTATAAACCTGACTTTACATCCATCAAATCAATCACTTCAAATCCCTTAGATACGCAGTTTATATAACTTTTTATATGGAGCTCAGAGACTTGCTGAATGTTGTTGGTAAAATTTTACCTATATCAGCAAGCAACGAGTTTTTAAAGGTATTTGGCAAACAGTTGGACCCATCCAAGAAACATAATGAGGGTAAAACTGATATTGTCCCAATTTGGCAAGCCTAGTCACAGTGCTGACAAAGTGATACACTGCTTTATGACCAAAGAAGTCTAGCAACATTTTAAGCGTCCTACCATCCTACACTGAGGGAAATAATGCATAGTGAAAATGAATACTTTATATTTGATTATCGTTTAAAAATGTTCAAATTTAAAAATAATCTTTTCATACAAAATTTATTACGCACGTATTTGACTGTTCACATCTGAGTATATATATGAGTGTACATACGCACCCCAAGCATGCAGAGCGCCGCTCTGAGAGCGGTGTCAACACACACATACATACATAGTACATGTTTATACGTACAAATCTCGTGCTGTGGTGTTGATGGATATTCAACATTTGAAAGCAAATTTATATGGCTGGGTGTAGCTGAGTGCGCAAAGATGCTTGCCACAAGTTGTTGATATCCGGAGATGGTCAGGTTCGAATTCCACTGCAGGCAACATGCAAAGAAATTTTTTTTTTTTAGTTTTTGTATTGATTATTCACTTCACGGATGCTTTTTCAATTGAATATTTACCAATATACAGTACTTTCGTTGACGTTTATAGTAAGATCAATTACGTTTCTATTTGATTTTAATATTTTTTTCCCTCAGTGTAGGCTCATTGTACTCTGTGCAATTCACAAGACGAAGCGTTATAAGCTTTCATAACATTACCTATACTGAAGCCAAATCGGAAAGGAATAATACCTTTTGCCAGCAGCTGCTACTTGTGCTCGGTAGGTAATTGAAATGCACAGCCCTCTACGGCAAGAGAAAAATCACGCAACATGAAATTATGAACTAAATGCTTTCTAATGGGTGCGTTTCTAAGGCGTAGCTGTTGTTAAACTGTTGAGTGTTTGTCTTCGAAACGCACAGTTGAGTAGTTCCGCTCAGCTCAACAGTTGGCAAGTTTCCTCCATTTTTTCAAGCGGAAAATTTTTACGCTACCTGAACTCAACGTGTTGGACTTAGCCTGAACAGATGATCGTAAAGACTTACGCCGCTTGTATTAAATTTAACGCCGCTTTGTTAGGTGGCAGTTGCAAACAAATTTATTCTATTTTATATTACTGATGTTATAAAGTAACTAAAATATTTTATACTAATACCACGTTTCTAAATATATATTTTTAAGATGTTTACTATACAATTACACACTGTTTAATTCATTATGACATTGAACGATTTTTTCGACACGGCGGCAGCTCAGCGTTAATTCTAAATACTATCGGCGCAACTATCTCTATTTATTGCAATTTAATTTGTTTACATTTAGCAGCTGTTCATTTGGCAGCATATTCATCAATCCGTTTCTAAGACGTAATTGTTGTGTCCAACAGTTGCCAGCAGTTGAGCAAACAGCTACGTCTTATAAACGCGCCCAATGATATGAACTTTGTCGAACGCATAAAAATCCAACCATTGAACTGCCTTAGAAAGGACGCACATATGGAGGATTATGTTCCGGTTAAAAAACCCTTCAAATCGGCGCGTATAGACGGACAAGAAAAGCAAGGGTACTCGCGAGCTAAATGGAAGGACCAAGTGCAGAAGAACCCGTCTCCAAGCGAGTAAGAGAAACAAATAAAATATACCATCGATAGCGATGAAGAAAATACACAAAACTGATCAGCAAATACTCGCTCGAAAATATCTAAAAACATATTCCAATTGACTATTCATTTGGTCAGATAATTACATGCACATATGTTTAGACATTTCAGTATCTAAATAGGCAATGGACAACTGGATGGTAAGACAATAAAGTGGAGTGAGATCGTACGACAGTGAACACGACACGCGTACTAATTGCGAACTTTTTTGGACATTATTGCCACTCTGAAGCCTTCGTTTGCACCATTTTTGGAAAACTTCAAGTGACTTAGCATGTAGCAAGGTACGTATGTGCGCGATGAACGTGCAACACGTACTTTGTACTGTATTGTATTTGCATTGTACATATTACCATTAGTTGGCGTGTCTGGTGGCAGTTAAGTGGCAAGATATTTATTTGCAACAAATGGCAAATTATTGTTATTTTCGTGGTTGGTTAGTCAAATGAAGTGTCTTTTGAGGCCATTCTAAATCGTGGCTTAACATTTTGTGGGCGTTGCACGAAGCAAAAAGAAAAGACGAAATGTCTCGACAAAGGTAAAATTGGACTGGCGGAAGGCACGTTGGACTAATTTACGTTTACTTTTGTTTGTATCTAAATGCAAATATCAAAGTGTGAATGTAAGAGAATTTTTTTGTCTCAAGTGTCTATTTATGTTATTTAAATAAGTAATTTAAGTATATGCCGCGATAGTTATAGATACATACACACATATGCATATTAAAGTGTTCATGGAATATACATATGTAGGCCGTGAAATCCATAAATAAATATTTAGGGAGATAAATAAGCATGCATAGGAGATAATAAATCAACAAAAACTCACAATATCCCCCAGGGATCAGTTTCAGCCCACGAGCTCCAGAAAAAACTAGCATTTTCGGCTATATGTAATCATGCCGTGTATAGGCGGTCCACGCGATTGTGGTCGGATCCCAAAAAAGTCTCAAAAGAGTCAAGCTGCGTTGCGAAAAATATCAAAAATACACCAAACTACCGAATGATCTTAAATGGTTATCTGCTGCCAAATCACCTCCGTGAAAAGCATAAGCATGCCATTCTGCTCGCGGCGCTACAAAAGTGGCAATGGCCGACAGAGAGATCCGAGTTCGAATCTCAAACAGAGGATTTTACTTTTTTTATTTTTTTGTTGAAATAATTTACTTACTTTACTTTAATCACCTAAAAGCGGGCTCGTACCTGAGATCTTAGAACTAGAATAGGTAGTCTTCACTCGACGCCACAGCCGTCATTTGTGAGGAAAGCAATTAACTGCAGTTTAGAAATAGTAGGTTGTGGCTTTAGCACATACTAGTTAATGAACTGGTATTTTTAGTGGCTGGTTAGGCCTTTCACTGCGGAGAACTGGTATAATTATAGTGCATGACGAACTGGTATGACTTCCCCATTGAATACCCGTTTTCGAACTAGAATTTCTACCAAATACCCTGTAGTAAAAAGCCAAACCATTCAGTGAAAATACAAGTTCATTAACTAGTATGTGATAAAGCAATGGTCTACCAGTTCGTCAATTTCGAAGAACTTAAGCGTTCAGCGACATCTGCCATTGAATTGCCAAAGCCAAAAATAAAACGCATTAGTTACTTTTCTTACAAATGTCGGCTCTGGCGTCACGTGAAGACTACCGGTTCTGGTTCTGAGATCGCAGGCTGGAGTCCGCTTGGAGGCGGTTAAGCTTTTTCAAATTAAATCAGTGCAAGTCAATATAATGATTTCATTTTAAATAAGTATAAATAAATTTGAAAATCGAATTTCATTGCAGAAAAAACATACATAGAAAAGAAATACTTGTGCCATAAAACAAAATTAAAAAATATATTATTCTTATTAAATTTAAAAATTACAATAAAAACCCTGAGTAAAAAAAAATAAAAATAAAGAACTAAAAAAATCAACCAACACCAACATACAAAAACATTTTCTTACGCCAGTACTTGAACCTCGGACCTCAGGAATACCACGCCAGTGCTTTGCTCTGTCGGCCATTGCGACTGTTGGAGCGCCGGGAGTGAAATGGAATACTTATGCTTTTCACGGGGGATGAATTTGCTGACTATGTCATAAACTGGTATTAAGCTACTAGTATTTCTACTAGAAGATGCTAATGCATAGGATGAAAATTGACATCTCGTAGAACATCGCCTTGTTGAAAAAACTAAGAGCAGCGCTGTCTTCGGCTATGCCGAAGGCTTCATGCCTTTCATGAACATCAGAATTTTTTACTTTAACAGATTACTGCATTTGAAATTTATTTTATATTCACAGCATTCATATATAGATGAGTTAAATATATAAAAAATCATATCTAACCAATCACAGGTATGGAAGATATACTTTATAAAGCGCCAATCTAAGTGATTTTCACTTCTGTGTGATCGGTATGCAAACCGGTAGGACAATTTAATGGTTTTAGCTTCCTACATAAAGGAGTTATATCGCAAACGCTTGTATCTGAACAATCAGTGGTATAGGAGATAAAGCTTATACAACACTGATTTTGACAATTTTCTCAGTAGACTTTGTATGATTATTTCTTTCAGCTGTACAAATAAAGGAATTTTACAGTAAAACCCCATATCTGAACAATCAGTAAGTATTATTTTGATAATGGGTGAACATTCATGCTCCTTGCTGCATAAATGGAGGAGTTATAACGAAAAATCTCATATCTGAACAATAAGTTGTATGGGGGCTTTAGGTTACAGTGACCCGATTTTTTCCGGTTCCGACAAATGATTAATACATTCTGAAAATACATTCACTTACCATATTTCAGTCGGATATCTCGAAAACTGAGAGACTAGATTGCATACAAATAGACGTACAGGCAGACAGACGGACATTGCTTAATCGGCTCAGCTCGACGTTCTGATCATATACATAAGTATACATTTTCGTGGATCTATCTCTTCTTATTCTGGCACTTAGAAACATCGGACCAAAGTTATAATACCATTTCATGCTCATGAAAAGTATAATAATGCGGGTGTTAAATATTTAACTACTTCCGGCGAGATAGATGTCTACACTAGTTCTATGTTCTTTGCTATGACATATACCATCGAGGTTGATGTGTATACTAGTTTTTGCATATTCTGTGTCTAGACTAAAAAGATTCTGAAATGATAAAAGCGTGGTAAGAAAATACTCATTGAAAATCGCAGAGGGCTTCGGGTGTACGAATTTGTTGTAACGTCAGGAGTTGCAGACTTGTTTCAGCTGCTAGTCGCTTAAAATTTCCTCCAATCCCGTCGCAGGCAGATTTTCCATGTGAACTTGCAACAAAGTTAAATTCTGCCCTTTCCTTGAAGGGAGTTTCGTGATTTTAGTAAAGTAAATATGATTTGTTCATATTGTTTTGGTTTTTTACACATCTTTCCTCTTTCAAAAATATCAGGGACCGTAACGGTTATGCTTTTTTTCAAAAAATAATCGTTATTTTTTCACCAATATGTTTTCAGTCAAAAATAAAAGTTACAAATTAAAATTTGACTTTAATTTTTTCAGTCAAATATAAAAGTAAAACTTGACTTATTTTTTCAGAAGATTACGTTCGAAAAGCATTTATGAAAATAGGTACCTATAAGGAGAAGCGCATTGATGTTGATACGGACTTTATGGATTACTGGGAGAGTAAGAAATTTAAATATCCCCGACTAAAAGCTCAAACAGACGAGTTAATCCGGATTAACGCTGCCGTCTTTAAGAGATCTGGCATGTAACATACATCAAGTGCCAGCGACACAAGTTAGTGTAGAACGCGCGTTCTCAGCACTAAGCTTGTTCTTAGCGATTTGCGATACAATTTGTCGGAGCAGAACTTGTCAGCTATGTATATCAATTGAAAGGATGTGCATATTTAATTAAAATATATTGTATTGGGTATATGTAAACTGCTATGTTGACCGAAAAAATAAGTCAGATTTAACTTTTATAATTGACCGAAAAAATAAGAGTCAAATTTTAACTTTTATATTTGACCGAAAAAAAAGACAAATTTTAACCTTTATATTTGACCGAAAAAATAAAAGTCAGGTTTTAACTTTTACTTTTGACTGAAAAAATATCAGTCAAAAAATAACGGTTAATTGCTGCCTTTTTTGAAAAAAGTAAAATAAAAATTAAATCATATAGGATTAACATTCCCTGGCTAACAAGCATCACATTGCTATATACAAATGTTAAAAAGACCAATTCTTTCCAACGGAATTTTTTAATTGAAATTTTGAAAATAACCATTATTTTCGATCCCTGAAAAATATACAATTTCATAAAATTTCAATGTATATTTATCATATTGCTCGAGCGTTAGACGATCTAGAGTCCATACGCCTTCGTAGCCAATTACGCCCATTTGGGTACCTATAATTGACGTTATAGGTAATTTTTTTATGTAAAAAAAAATAAAATAAATGCTATAATCCAAAAATATCAAAAAGAAAAATGTTTACTTAATTTTTTTTATACGTTGCACATTAATGTAAAAATTTATAATTAAAGCCCATAATAAGACGGAAAAAAAATATATTTTTTCATTAAGTTTCGTTAAAGAAAGGTATGTGGGACGTTTTCGTAAAATTTAAGCCCCGTGTAAATAGGCAACCCTACGTCATATCGGAAAAATACTTATGCTGGACGTATATTCATGTCACCTAGACCTTGAATCTCTTTAACTTGCATCCAAATTCTTAGAGGTCGCGCCACGGTGACATGAGATACCTCATTTCTTTAAAAATTTTTCAAATTTATTTATGGCCTAGATCGTTCAAATACCCCTGTGTGCGTCAGTTCTTCATTTAGTTTAAAAAGAAATTTACAACACGGCAAGCGCACAAAAATAAGCGGATTAATTGGACTAATTTGGGCCGAAGGTAATAACACATAGTCTCCAAGAACTATAAAAAACAACCGCAATACCTTAATAACCAAATGACCTCATACATATGTATTTGTACGTTTGTATATATACATATATAAATCTGTGAAAATTTTTAACAGACAAGTACTATTTAAAACTATAATTAAAATGAACTAACACAAAACAGAATACATATTTTTTTATTTCTTACTTAAGGGGATTTTAATGGGGATTTAGTAAAAAAAGGGTTGGGGATAACTGCGGTTCGATATGGGGGTAAGGTACAAAAAGATTCTGGCAACACCAACCACTCTCCCCATATGTCAGTGCACTCGGACCGCTTCACTTCCCAATTATTTTATGCGTTTTCTTTTTCTAGTGCTTTCCATTAGACTAACCAATGGGTTACTTGAAAACCAGTTAAAATAGATTTTTATCGAGTGTGTTCTCAATGTGGATAGCAACGTAGTATCTAATGCTAAATAGCTCTTAGGCAAAAATTACGAAATATGTAACAACAGAGATAAAATAGCAAAATACCCATCACCTCAAAAAGTAACAACACCTCACTGACATATGTATGTATGTGAATAAGTGCCTTCATACATTCCCTGTAGCAAAATTCAGAGACAGTCTGTCTCTGAACTATTGCAAAAGGGATGCAGAGCTGGGCAGTTGTTACTCATCTAGGTCATGTGAAAGCTGACAAAATATGCACAAATGTACTATACTATATTTTTTCGATTTTCTTAGACACTAAATCTAATGGCAAACTGTTTTCGTTTATTTAATATGTAATTCTCTAGTTTATGGGGCAACTGCTAAAATATTTCCAAAAAAGTCGTTATTAATATTCGTCGTTGGTAACATTAATGTTATTTTTATACATATATATTTACGTATAAAATTGAATACAAAAGTCTGCGTACACCATTTATTTTTTAAATATTCACAATATATTGCGAGTTAAAATTTCTTTGTTATTATTTTATAAAAAAAAAATTGGTCATGCTTAAAACAAAATCATATAAACCGTGTTTTCAAACTTTATACAAAACAAAGGAAAATTTAACGATGTTTCATCAAAATTTTCGACCTTTTAGCAGATTAAAAAAAAAAAATAAACAAAAGTGACAAAAACAATCTCACTTTGAAATGGGGGTGCTATTGATATGACCGATACTGTGCATACGTAAATATATCACTGAGCACCCGAAATGTGTAGTTATGCAGTGATGTTTTTTTTAATTTTAATTTTAAATATTTTTCGTTAAGTATTTATTTAACTATGTCTCATATTCCATAAACCATTTAAATTCAAATTCCTAACTGTGCTGCAAACTTGATAGAACTCTAAAACTGTCTTAAAATTTCAAACTTTTTAATCAGAGCTTTTTTTATTTTAAATTTCAAGTATTCAGTTTTGTAGCGAAATATTTAAATAGAATACCTTCAAGAGCGTGCGTAAAAAGAGTTATGAAAAATCAGCGCGATAAATTATACTAAAATTTAATGGGCTATAGAACAGCATACATATAACTCTGATTTAAAATATTGAAGTTTTTATAACAGTTTCTAAAATTCTACTAAATTTCCAACACAGTTAGAAACGTGAATTTATATGTTTATGTTATAATTCTTATGAGCCATCCTTAAATAAAAATATACGAAAAATATTTAGCATGAAAACCATTGAGAATATTCAAAATTCCATATATTCTTAATTCGATGTGGGAGAGTCTATGTATTACATTTCAATACGTTTCATACAATTTAACGCTGAGTTATCACAAATAAGCATTAATATATCTAATTTTTTCTAATTTTTTCACAGACTTAGTTTAGATTTTTAATTATAAGTATTAGTTTTAAGAATAATGGTTTTAGAAAATGAAGAAATAACTGACACTTTATGTTCTTAATTTTAAAGCACAGTTTGCCTCAAAAAGTAAATTAGTGCTACTATAAGTAACGAAACATAAAATTAAGTATTTTTTATTTAAAAAATTGTATGCGTGCTTATTTAATTACAGTATTTAAAGAAAAGGCTCTATACTATACTTCTTGCAACCAGTTCAAAACTAACCACATTTGTTCTAGCCCGGAGGTGACCCTGGTTTTGAGCTATCTAGGAACTGTTGTTATATGAACTGTCTCAGAACCATCTAAGCCAGAGTGAGCTCAGAATAAGTTCAAAAGTTCTGCAGAGGGCGACAATTGTCACTTCGTAGGACATCGCCATGTTAAAAAAGACAGTTGAAAGCACTGAGTTGGGATAGATGAAGGACCTTTTCAGGCTAGCTCAGAGCAAGTTCTGAACCAGTTTGATTTGCTGCAGGGTTCGTAAGCACCTCTGTATGCATGTATGTGTAAATCTACTTTTTAACTGTGGCATCACCCGTGTATGTTGCAAACGCGTTGACTTAATTAAACCTACAAGTAATTTAATGCATTTAGTACATCTCTTAATCTTTATTTCAAGAATATTCACTGCTGGTTGCGTCATGAGTAACTGGAAATCTAAATACAACGGTGGCTGAGTTTGTTAAGCACCCAAGCGAAGCTGGTGTTACCACTATTTTAAGAAACGTTCGCAAAACACATCCAAATGTCCATACATACATACAAACATGCATATGCATTTACATAAATGCAGCTGCTGGGTCACAGAGCAGACGCAATAATCACTTCAAATGCGGCTGCCACTCGTTGCCACTCAACAGCATTTGTAAATTGCTGGCAGTTTTGGACATTAAAGATGCTATCTTCATAAGCATTACCGCAGCTCAAAGACAAGTCTTTGTTAATAGTTAGACGATGGGTGACTACATACATACATACATATATACATATATACTCCAGTTACTATGTGCAGATGTGTGTGAGTATGTACAATGGTTTATCTACATACATATTTATATATATTTGTTCATATATACTTACGATTCACATACATACATATAAGTATGTATATATTCTACGTTTATATTAGAATGCTTACTGCTCCAAGCATTTTGCATTTGTGCAACATACCGAGCAGAACCAATGCGAGGTGCACACGAGATTATAAAATTTACCGCCTGCAGCACCGAAACGAAACAAAAATACAAAAAAAATGCCCTGAAGTACTTGAAGTCGAACGATTGTTTGTAAACCATTTACCACAGTGCAAGCTTAGTTTCAAGTTGGCATAGTTGTTGCTGTTGATTTGTTTTATCTTTGTATGCTATTTTAGGGTGTCTAAAAGTACTTTTGCATCGGTGCTGTTCATTTTTCAAACGACCTGCATATGCTGGTGGGGGTGTTGTCGCCTTCCGACAAAACAGAAGCAAATGACATTTGGTATTGCTACTAAGGTGCAATTGTTGTCGGTGCTGTTTCCGTGGGTACACATGTTCGTACTTATAATAACAGATCTTCAACGGTGTCTTAAAGCGCCCATTCAAGCTTGCATGCTCGTTTTAGGTAACTGCAAATATAAATGTGCACAAATTTATACATATGTATGTACATTAGGGTGGTCCTTAATAGTGGGAAGCCATTTTTTGAATGAGATTTCCTAAGCCTCAACCCCTGTGTCGATGCTACTATAGTCGAAGATAGCACATTTAAATTTTGGTCCTGATTGGAGACGGTTAAGGCGTGTCGCAAAGGGGGCAAAGTTCAGATTACCCTATGAAGACGTCGTAACCAACTCCAAACGGAACCGACATTTTTCAACTTTAGTAGTATCGATTTTGCGTATTAAATGAAAATAATATTTTTAATTTTTTTGAGTCTCTATAGAGGAATCTGAACTTTGGCCCCTGTGCGACACGCCTTAAACGTCTCCAATCGGGATCAAAATTTGTATGTGATATTTGTAACCGTGGTAGTAGCGATTGAAGGGGTGAGACTAAAAAAATCGCTCATTTGATTTTTTAAGGACCACCCTAATGTACATATGTATACGTATAGCACATGTATGTACATTAATACAATTAGGCAATGGAATTGCCTTGCTGACAAGCAATTGTGTCATCGCCGCTAACAAAGGTGATACCGGTGTTGACAGCTGCAATAGTAGTTGTTTAAATAAATGCCGTAAGATTTAATAAGAGGACACGCCAAGTACCAGATGTTTTATATTTTGTCACTGCCGCGGTAAAAGCTGCTAACTCCATTTAGTAAAATTTTACAGGAGAGATTGGTTGAGTCGCGCATTCGTAGGGAGGCGCTTTCATCTCATCCTCTGTTTTTGCATCAACATGCCTATCAGGCGGGGTAATTTTGTGAGACGGCTCTGCAAAATCTAGCCGCCAGAATTAGCAATGCCATCACTAAGGCATGGAGTAGACTATGTGCTGGTATTGGATCCATTCAATGGTCGCGAAGAAGGTCGCTAGGATTCAGGCAGAAGGGGGTCAGTATGTCACGTGCGGAGTTCATATAGGCTGTCGTTAGGGCAGTGTGACTTCTCTCGTGCTCTGGTGTTTGCGTATGATATGCCCTTATCCGCCAGAAAAGCGCAAATAACACTGATTGTGATTTACATATACTTGGTGTAGGGCGAATGGGCTGTCCCTTAAGCCAATCAAAACTAGTGTTGTGCTCTTCACTGCTTTTAAGGAAATCACTATTCGAATTTCGTGCGTATTTAGCTGGTTAGGAGTAATGGGCATAGAGATTCGTTTAGAAGGTCTTCCTAATAATAGATACACTCTATTTTTGATGCCTAACGATAAATTTATCTTTGGAGACTGCTGTATGTCTTGAACTTTCCCACAAGAGAAGAATCGAGAGACCTAAACACTCGGTTGGGTGCTCAGTTCAAACATTCTACATAAAAAACTGCGTTTGCACTAAAAAATATAATATAAACAAATACAAATTTTAAAATCGGGCTCGACAACTCTCTTTTAAAGTTTTTAGTTTTGTTAAACAAAATTGATCGAATCGGAAGGGTAGAACTGTAGGCTACTATTCAATAGATTTCGGTTTAGAGATGTTCTTATTGTTAGCCGATTTCGATGATCCGAAGAAATAAGTACGGCTGCGAAATCCTCCCCACTTTGGTTTCAGAAAATCTGAAGTTCTACATTTATTCTCAGTATTGAGCTTATGTAGTTCATTTCATCATATAAATACAAACTTCCGGTTAAATTAAACATACTATCGATTATCAAGCTAAGTGTGAAGACCGCTGTAACTTTTTTAAGCCCATGATACCAATAATAATTACTTTTGAAAATTTCATGGCAAACCCGACCACGCCTTACACAAGGATCCCTGCTACCACAAAAGTGACATACATACATACATATGTACATAGTTGCTGAGTATGTTTAAGCATGATGCAGATTTTATTGGTGGTCTTTTGTCTTTGTTTTATTCTTTGCTCGAAAGGAAGGCTGAAATATAATAAAATTACATATTTAACTCCATCTGACATCATATTTATGTATTCATATGATGCCGAAAAGTCTACCAGATATTCGAGTAAGATATCATTGTGCCTTTTGTTGCTATGCCATAACCCAAAGGACAAGTGCGTGGCTGCAAACAAAATGTGATTTTGCTTATCTTACTTTTGAAAATATTTGGCTGCCACACTTTTGCAATATGCAATATATTTTAAAACTTATTGCATTTATATATAAGCTACTGATATCTACATATCTAATGCAACCTACATACATAATTGTATATGAGATTCGCTTAGTGTTTTTCAGTGTTCTGTGGTGCCAAAGGCCATATAATGGCTATAAAATCCGATAGAAAGTATCACAAAATACAATAAGATTCTGTGATAAAGAATGCTGACTCGTACAATGCGCATACATACATATGTACATTTGTAAGTACATATTTTGTATCTAGTATACTTGTTTAGAATTTCAAATATGTACATTGGAATGGAATTTTGCACTATATTTTTGCTTTATTCGTTTGTTTTGTGGCTTCAGCCCTTTTCGAGAATACTTATTGAATTTTTGCACAATATTTGTTTTCATATTTGCTTAAGGTGTCAGATTAACAGCCTCAAGGTATTGTTGATAGACGAGTACAACTTATGAACATGCATATACTAGGGTGGCCAGATGCGCTGATTTGATCAGTAAATGTGCGGTTTTTTTTTATTGTACTGGTTTTTAAGAACCCGAAATTAGTAGGCAAAATCTACCGATTTTCTGTGTTTTTACTGATTTTGTACTGATTTTTAGATTTAATAAATATTTTTGTGAATTGGTATAATTGACTTTTACTTGAGGTAAACATGTTAAAAAAAAACGGTTTTTGACAACTCATACGTGTGAGCAGATTGAAAGCAATTTATAGAACGTGTAAACGTAGCGTTAATTAAATTTAAACCATTTTTCAAAATCTGCCCCCTAGAAATTGTTTCGTTTCCTAGCATTTCGCAAAATAACTGCTTGAATTCAACACAACATAGTATTAGTAGGTTTGACAGCATTTACAGGAAAAGCTGTTTTCGCCATTAATAAACCTTATGGAAGGTGGCGATCGGGAACCACTTCCTGTAAAAACCTGCAAATTCGTTTAGCGAAAATTCGTTATTATACCTTTCAGTCAGGTTTATTGTGAAGGTTGTATTTAATAAACACACCAACTAAATATGTTTTAGATTTTTAGCTGAAAACATTTTTTAAAAATTCGGATCAAAAAGTTAGTTATTTAGATAAATTTTTTTTTAATTTTTTCAATTTTTATAAATTTTATAGAAAGTTTGAGACTTCAACTTACATGGTTTTTGTTATAGAATTAACTATATTTTTATAAAAAGTTTAAATTAGGTACGGAAAGAAAATTTTTTTAAAACTTGTCAATACATTTTGCTAATATTTTTGTGAACACAACTGTACATACATACGATATACTTTTGTTTTGTTTTAAACTAATGAACTGTTATATCGATAATTTTATATGTATTTAAACGTATATTATTTATTTTTTTTTGTTAAATTAATGCGCAGTTATTTGGTTCTTATATTTTTAATAAACGAAAAAGACGCTTAAAAATGAACTGATTTTTATGGCTTTGTACTGATTTTTGATCATAACTGTACTGATTAGGTCACTAAAATAACTGGCTACCCTAACATTCACGGATGTATATACTTATGCATACCTAGTAGGCATATTTAAAACTTCACAACATATTAATGTACATTTTAATGAAAACGGTGGGAGTGTTTTTAATCTATAAATAGTAAATGACAGTTCAGTAGGTGTGTATATGCATATTAAAAGCGGAGAAATTTACTAAAATTTACCATAAAAAACGTTGGCTTGTACTTTGTACATTGCTCCGTGAATATGCAACACCAGAATTTTCATAATTCTTCATAGCTGAATTGCTGAATATTTTCATTGCGCGGTGACAAGAAGTGGTATCTTGTTTTGGTAATAAAATGTTCCGTTAGACAGGGGCGTATCCAGGGAAGAGGAGTATTTATTAGTCATAAGAGTAGCGGCAACCGAACAAATAAACGGGTCGGCTGCTACAAAGGCGCTTCTACATATCGTACAGCACTTCCTCAAGCAGTATGGCAAAGTGCAGAGCAGCTGCGAAAGCGAAGGCACGAAAGTAGAATTTGAAAACATTTAAAAATTTGAAATTAGAGCTAATTGATGGCCAAATACAACAACTTGAGAGATATGGCTCGAAACTATTTGAGCAAATTGTCTTGTGCGAAAAAGCGAGCGAATGTCTTTTGGTTAGATAAAATTTGAAAAAATGGCGCTTAAAATCTGGACTTTTGACAGAAAAATTGTTTTTATAGGTTTAACCATATTCTTGGAGGAAAATCTGCATTTATTTACTTACCAACCGTAGTTTTAGGCAGTTATTTTGATATCAACCACGTACCTAATGGTATCACAATTTAAGCTGCGTCCTATTCTGCTTCCAAAGAGCTCAAAATTTTAATAAATTTTTGTTTTGGATTTTCATTGAGATATTGAATGCAATTTAGATGGGAAAACAAGACTGAATAAAAAAAAGCATACTTTCGTCGGTTTAAATTTTCGTCGGTCAAATTTTAATAAAGCAAGAAGTCACCTCTTTGTACATAAGTAAAATTGGTTGCCTTTTAAACGGATGCACTATTTTTGTACCCTGCTAAACACACTAAGCACTAAAAATATGATTACAAATTATACTAATTTTCGACCCATATCATTTGGTGTTATTAACTTCATAAAGAAAATAAATATACCACCCAAAGCAAACAAATACACTCTTTTCATTGACTTGTGAGTTTTAGGCAGGAACGGAACAAAAGGTATGATCGAAACTAGATATGGTTTCGTAGTTTTGTTTCCAAAGATGCTTACAACTCCAAACCGAAATGAGAACAAAACCTAAGAAAGTCTTTTCACAAAAAAGAAAGTGAGAACGAAACTGTCGAGAACATTCTCAACGAGAATTATGTAAGAGCAGAACCCTGTGAAACGTTCTCAAAGACAACAAGATATGAACAATACTTTTGGGAACATTTTTAATATAACAAAATGGGGACAAAAGTCTCTGGAACGTTCATCAAAATAAAACAAGGTGGAAAAAGTCTAAGGAACTTTCTGTCGAATAAAAATTTGGGAACTAAAGCCTAAGTAACTTTCCGACAGAGAACGAAACGAGTTCAAATCATCTCTGAACTATTCGCGAAGAATGGAAGCGAGAAAAAAATTTTTCTGCATTAGTTTGAAATGTTTGAATATTAAAATTTATCAAAAAAGAACTTAATATAGTTATGCAAATTAAGTCAACGAAAGGCTTACGACATGAACTTTTCTTGCATAGAGAATGAAAAATTGTTTCATAAATGGACATTTCACCCTAATGATAAACCATCTGGATGTTGAAATGATCCAGCTTTTCTCTGGCTTAGAATTAATAATCATGGTTCTCGCTCAAACGATTTTTCATCCCAGCACGCACAGGCCCCTCTCACTCTTAACGTTACGTTCTACAAACTTTTGGTGTCGATTTCTTCTTATGCAGAACGTTCCCCAGACGTTTGTTCTTATTTGATCCTCCTTGAAATCGTTCTCGATACTTTCGTTCTCATTGGAAATATTCCCGAAAGTTTCGTTCTCATTTTCTTCTTTTTGAGACAGTTTTGTTTGCATTTTGTTCTTTACGGGAACGTTCCCGAACTTTTTGTTTTCATTTTGTTCCCGTTCAAACAGCACTCAATACTTTTGTAACCGTTTCTTGACATTACATTTTGTTCTCGTCCACAACTAAAACATAACCGGAGCGCTTCCTTGGTCCCTGGTTTTAGGGCATTAAAAACAATTTTTGCGATTGACCCGCGATATTATTTTTGCCGAGTTCAACAAAGCACGCCAGTCGTTTCTCTTCTATACCAACTGACGCCAATGGGAAATGCCAAGAAAAGCCAAGTCCCTCTCCCTGCTACCACCAGCAGGTTGCGAGTTGAATACATTCAGAGATGGAGCGTCGGTGTCCCGTCGAAATACAAGACCAAGCCAGCGGAGTTGCTGCAATTTAATTCGCTGCTGTAGGTCTATACAGTTGTACAGCTAATCGTTCCATCATCTGCGGTACTCGCCTTCGCCAGTGTGTAAAGGCCCGTAAACCTTCCTTAAAACCTTTCTCTCGAATACTCCAACAGTCGCCTCATCGGATCTTGTCATCGTCCATGCTTCAGGCAAGATAATTAAATAAAACTTTTGGGTGATATGAAATAAATTGCCCGCAATTTTTTTACGTTTAACCTTAAATAAATACATAATTTTCCGATAAAAGTATCTACATACTACTAGTGCGATCACGACTATGTGATTTTTTGTGGTATCGTCACCTCTACATAAAGCAGAATTTAATTTGGGCGGCCTTATTAGGTAAATAAAGTTTTTTATGGAGTACGGAAATTGTTTTAACTACATACATACATATGTATGTATGCACGTGTCGCATTGCAGCGCAATCAGTTTCCAAATAAAAAGTATAAAATTGTATCAACGGCAGACAAGCAAATGAAAAAAGTAATTTAGTAATATTGTCTGCACGTGATATTTTTAAATGAACTTTTCAATAAAGTTTGCACAACGATTTTATTTGTGTTCGTTTTTGATTCCGGCACTCTTCCATGGGCGGAAATTTAATGTGATGCTTTATTTATCAACTGATTTCGTACATATGTATGTATTTATGTACTTGAAGGTATGTACTGTATCTACATATGTTTGTAAATACATATCGATGATCCTCTGCAATAACGACACCATTCAAAATTTAAAACATAAAATGCCTTACTACTGTTAAGTGACTCATGTCTCTAGTCCTTGTCCAATCCATGTCTAATCCGTACTAAAAAGGTTATTAAGGATTACTAAAGTAAGTAGCAAGGATTAGATATGGATAAGAGAATGATTAAAGATATGAGCCACTTAACAATGCAAAGATTTTTAATTTTTTTGAATTTTGAATTGTGTCGTTATTGTGTGATTACGTACCATCGATATAAGGTTTTTTCTTGTGGGTACTTGTTTGACGCTTATGTGTGGGCGATTGAGGTGAAGTGTTAACTGTCATCGTTTGCAAGAATGAAATGGATAAGTGGCGTCATTGTTATATTTGCTGTCATAGCGGGAACTACGATTTCCAATTCAGACATTTGCTTAAAATTCGAAAATTTTTTTTTTTTTCTCTTTGAATACACTTCACTTGTTTCCGGTTCACACCAATCAATAAATCAGTTCGTGCGCAAATACAATTTAAATGTTTTTTTGCGTGTTTGGCAGAAATACATGCCATGTGCATACTCTTACATATGTACATACATACAGATTTGAAAATTAATCTTTATTAGTTATGTAGGTGTGTATTTACGCAAATGTATGTACATATGTATGTACATCCAGTTGTCAATTGAGGTAGTTCAAGTGGCTGGTGTTTGACAGGTGTCTGTTTCGGATCATTTTTAACTTAATTGAAATGTTAGAATATTTACCATTTACCTATGTTCATATATTAGGCATGTTAATTTTTCAGCCCGGGATTTTCGGGATGTCGTGATTGTGTCACGGGATCCCGGGATTAGTCCCGGGATTTAGATATTCATTATTTTTCAACAACTTAAATCGAAAATATTGCTTCTATATTGTTTTAAAAGCTCTCCTACTTTAAAAAAATAATAAATAAAGGGTTTGAAACCTGCTTTTTTGTTTAAAGTGCCTTTTTTATTTATTTTCTTCTTTCGTCAGGTTTTATTTTAAAGGACTTTGTAATTTCAAAGATATGATTAATTCCAAAAATTATTTAAAAAATTCAATGGAATGTAGAATAAAAATATGGGTACTAAATGCAAGATGCATTTTATATAGAATTAAAAAAATAAAAATTTTTTGGATTCACAAGAACAAATAGGTAATTTTTAAAGTTAGAAGAACGAAATTCGAGGACTTTATCGAGCTTATATAAATCCTTAACATATAATTTTTTCAAAAACAATTATTGTGAAATTTCAAGGATAAAATTTTAAAATGAAATTTTAATTACTGACCAGTCCTTCTGCTCCAAAAGCTTGAATCTGCTTAAATTCTATAGGATTTCCTCTTTAATTTGATGCCCATACGTCTTCTCTAAGCACATTTCTCTGAATTTTTAAAATAATTTTTGAATTACTGACGCCAGAGAGAAAAGCTAAAAACGCAATTTTTCTATATTTGGCCCATGGTTTCGCGAATATATTGATATTTGTGTTTAAAATTTACTACCGCGCGGTGTTATATGTAAAAAAAGGATTAATTATTAATTAAAAAAAGAAATATTTATAGCCAATACTGGTCAAGGAAAGGAGTTTCTATTATTGCCATCAGTGCAAATTACAAATCCCGAAAATTTTTGAGACCTTAAAAAGGCCGGGATCCCGGGATTAACATTCCTAACATACATACATACACAGTGGTATATCCCCATACATATATTTTTTTTTAATTAGAAGGAATCGGTGTAAAACCTCAATTTTCCGTATGTAATATTCATGGACATAATTCAAGAAAAAAAAGGAAAAAATGGCGTTATCGATTTATTAAAAGCATATCTCCCAAATAAACCTAATCTCAAAAACGTCTTAAAAATGCCATAAAAAGTGCACCGATGCATATATGAGTCCAAAATTTTGTCTATAGGTTTGTAACGTCTTGTATATGAACTACATACAAATGGACGTAATCGATTTATTTTAACGCATACCTCTACTACAAACCTAACCTCAAAAATGTTTTAAAATGTCCTAAAAATCGCACCAATTAATATATGATTCCGAAATTTTGTCCGTATATTTTTCAGAACGTTATGTGTAATGTGACCAACTATGTCATAGCTCAAAAAAGTACAGGTTAGGTTGGGTTAGGTTAAAGTGGTTGCCTCAGGATAGGGACACACTTGCACAATTAAGAGACTGTCCTTTGTAATACCACAAAAAAACTGAATGGAGTCTCTTACTTTAGTCGGCGAAACGCCGCGAGCGGGTTACCAAATTTCGAATGCGGCTAATATCGATCCCTGAGAGCTCAATGTTAGTTAAGAAGTGCGAGCCAAAATGCCTTCATTTTAGCCTCGCGAAGGTTGGACAGTCTAAAAGAAAGTGAGGAGATGATTCCACCTCATCTTTCTCTTGACAGCTGATACCGCGTAAATACCAATCGCACAATGGCCTGCCACTAGCTTTTGCGAGTTAACGTGTTCTTCGGCACTTTTAAGGGGTAACGATGGGTCACTCGTGTCTTGCGATGCAAAAAGTATTTTGAAGTACCCTATAAAAGCATTTGCTGCAGCAGAGAGTAACCCCGCCCTACCCAGTCCTCTCTTGAAAGAATATAGATAAGGAAGGAGCTGCTGGGAGCCATTTCGGAAGCTCTGTAATCCATGTTTTCAATTCTGTCTGCAATATCTGCAGGCGCCGTGTTCAACATGACGTTAAGCGCCAGTGTAGGCTTGGTTCTTAATGCTCCACTAATTCCGATTAGGGCGACCCGCTGTAAACGCGCCAGTTATTTTACAAGTGTAGCCTCCTTCAGTGAGTTCTACTAGACAAGGGCTTCGTGAAACAAGATAGACTTAAATCATAAAGCTAATGAATTACTTTGATCGAGAGACCTCACCTTTTACCGGTAGCTCACCTACAGTAGTAAAAGGAAACCGAAGCCTTTCTTACCCTTTCCTCTATGTTAGGCTCCCACGACAGCTTTCTATCCAGGATCAAGCCTAAGTACTTGACCCTGTTTGAGAGCCACAGGCGAACACCCCCACTCAAGCGCATGGCCACACAGTGTTTTTTTTGTACTTCCTGGTAAACAAGACCAGTTCCGACTTGCTGGGATTTACTGCGAGGCCGCCGTTGATCGCGCACTTAGTTACCTGGTTTAGACAACCTTGAGCCAGATCATAATTAATGAAGTGGAATTTTCAAACAAATTTCAATATAAGAAACATACTTTATGTTTTATGAATAAGGGTGTTGGTAGTTAGGCAGGTAATCCTGGAAATGTAATTTATAATCTTATAACTCGATTCTACATATCGTGCATTTTGTTCAGAAGTGTATTAATTCAGTATTTACTTTATCTTATCACTTTGACTAAATACAATTTTTGAAATAGGTGGCAACCCGCTTCAAAAATAATTTCGGAAGTAAACTTTCTTAAACCTATTTAGTTTGGCACCCATATTGCAATAGAACCAAACCACGTTAAGTGGGCCCAGAAATTTTCGCTAAATCACCGATTAATACTTATTTAATTGTTTATATTTATTTAACTAATCTTATAAATTATTTAATTTATCTTATCAATTAAACTAAATTAAATTTCCAAAGAGGTGGCAACCTTCCACAAAACATATTTGGTTGTTCGCCTTCTTAAGCCTCTTTTTGTTGACAGTCATATTGCAAATTTTACTTTATCTTATCAATTTATTTAAACTTCACTTAAATTTCAAACACGTGGCAACTCTATAATTATTTTTTTCCTATATTTTAAGTAAGACTTTTAGCAATGCATCGGTGAAAACTGCATTCAATTCCATGAATTAGTTTTCGAGTGGTGCGCGTGCAAACATACAGACATTGTTGACTTGGCTTCTGTTAATCTAATAAAGACCTCCCACATTAATTTTTCTTTAATGTGTAGATTCGCTAAGTGTCTCAAAACACCTAGAAATGTATGCAGACCTGAAATACTATCTTAAATTTTAATTTAAAGGTATATAAAGTTAGTTTACGCTAACAGCTTTTAAATATTATCAAATTGTGACACTCCCAAGTAATTCATTGAGAAACTGTAAGAGCAAAAATTATTATGTATACTACATACTACAGAAATATGTACATACACATGTAATATATATTATGGACAGAAATACCTTGCAACAAATTCTGGGACTAATATCTAAAGGGAGTATTTAGGGATTAGTTTCCGTGGGGTACAATTGGGCTTAAATCAGTCGCCACTAATCTGATACCGGTATTATTGGAGACCAATATGCGCAGTTGGTATGTATAAGTAGATAGAGTATTCTCTTGAAAAACATGAAATCCCCGTTTTGTCGCAAATTTTAAAATTTTATTTTACTTTTTTAAGATTAGTATCCAACTCGCAAGAAAAGCTAAAACTCCATACAAAAAACCGTTTAGGAAATGCGAAGAAATTTTCTTGTGTAAAATTTCCTTAAGGCAGTACGCAGTTCCTAAGAAATTTGCTACGCTTTCTACTACGGTTTTCTCAAGTTTTTTTTTTTTGTAAAAAAGAGCACAAGGCTACCCATGTTTGCAACAGAAATATAGGCCCGTTCCATTATTTCGTGAGGAAAGAATGAGACAGCTGGCTGTGAAATATCGGTTGTCAAAATTCCTTAGGCTCACACACGATATAATGGCAATTTTTCTCTTGGCTGTTTTCTTATGAAAAAAATGCGTGCGATTCGATATAGTTTGGTTGGAATTAATTTTTATTTTCCAGGGTGCGCGCCCGACTCCCGCGAAATTCGAGCATGCGAAATAAAAGTGGAACGACTGAAACGTGCATTTCTTTTTTGCGCAAGAAGTCAACGCGGATTGCGCGCGATCCTGCCACGATCCAGTCCGCACGCTGGCAAGTAAAAATTCATTCCGACCAAACTATATGGAAATGCACGCATTTTTTCATAGATAAATGCAGAAATGTTTATTACATAAGTTGTTGTTAAAAATTTTCGTCCACAAGGCGCAGAAATTGCTTAAATGTTAAATTTTTCATAAAAAAAAATGATTGAAAAGCAAAAAAAAAAATATTTTTGTAACGCAAATAATTTCATTGTATAGTTTAATGTTTTTTAAATCTGCACCCAAAAAAATTTTTTCATTCGGACACTTACTTTCAAAGAAAGATCAATATTTCCAAAACACGGCAAAAATGTTCAATTGTTGATTAAAAAAAAAAAACTATTTGGAATTTTGCAACAAAATTTACACAGTGTATTTTTCGACTACAAAACTCGGCGCTGCCTGAATATCATTGAAAAATATTAGTCTTGGTAAATTCGGGGCCCACTTGAAGAAGCCTTACCTAATATAAAAAGTGTAATGAAAAATATGAGATTTCTATTTCGGTTATTAATTTGATAAGGAAAAACACAAGTTATACCATGATAAAAACATAGTAAGGTAAAACCGTTCTCTCAATTCGTCGGTCATGATTTTTTTTTGAAGTTTGCCAACATTTTAAAATCATATAAAATTGGGAGTAGAAAAAAGGAATTGTTCAAAGTTGAAAATTTTAAAATTAAAATGCTTGCAAACGTCAAGAATATGAAAAATTCCTCTCAGCGGTTCTACCTTCCTATTTTTTTATCATGAGTTATACCCTAAACAATATCAAATTGAGACCCGTATAGTCTTTTTGGTCGTCCTGATTACAACTTTTTTTTGAGTGTAGGAAATACTGAAACACAAGGGTACAATCCATATAAGGACATCAAAAATGATGATCCCCGAGTCATCCCGAAATAGTCGCATTTTTCGCGTGGTATATATGTATGTACTCATATTAGCAAACAGTTGTGTACATATAGAATGGTCGTACAATTTTCGTGTGTGTAACTTGGTCTTTGTAAATATTGAAGTTTTCGCAAATAAAATGTGATGAGCAAACAAATTGGACATGGTGCTTAAAATAAACAAATACATAAACAAAGTGTGCGAAGCATATAGCTCTTGCCACACACGTAACAATTAGACATGCATGCTGCAGTTGAGGGTTATAATATCAAAGCGGTCACAAATGTGTTGCATACAAAAGGGAGTGCTTTTGAATATACCCAACGTTTGTTTTCAGGAGTTTACCCAATTTAGGTACTTAACAAGTCAATGGGAATTTAAAAAAAAAAAAATACATGTTTGTCAAGGCTATCAAGTGCTTTCAGTTCAAGGGGCGTTTTTTGAAAGCAATCGGCCATTTGATTGCAGTGTTATCCATGTATGTATGTATAGAAGGAAGCAGCTACATAATAACTGATTGTCAACTGGCATATTGCCAGATGTAATTTTGTTGGTCGCAGTGAAAATTGTGACTTAACAAAATTAATATTTTTTTTACTGTGTAAGCTACGTAGGTATGTAAAATTAATAAAAGGTACTAGAATTTGAAAATTCTTTTATACATAACTTTAAAGCCGTTCCACACGTTCCTGTTGCGGATTAATCGTCAGCAGATTAGTCGTGTTTTCTTGTTTACATCTTTTCAATATGCAGGACTTTGTCTACCTGGGGATACAGCATTAATATCAAAACTAATCTCAGTCTAGAGATCAAGTGAAAAATAGAAAATAGTACTTGCCATCCGGGTGTTACTTTTCGCTCTGTATTACCAATTCAATTTTTCAGCACCGCCCATCCTTTTAAATATTTGGCGTATAAACGTGAACCTAGTCGAAGAACCTGTGTGCACTCGGGATAAACAACTGGCTCAAACTCGAAAAGTAGAGAGGCAGTTGGCGAAATGGTCTGGTCTCGGCTCAAACCGTCAAACGGTTGTTGTGCCAAATAAGAATGTCTAGGGTACCGAGTGCCTAGGTTGTCCCAGAATGACTTTCAAGAGAGACTTGCATTTTGTGCTTGCCTCAGGGGTGGAAAATCAAAATTTCAAATTGTACTTTATTTCAGGGAAAAATTGTACCTAACAGCTGACGAATGTACCTTAAAAAAATGTATGTTCCATTTTGTTACACATTTCACGTCAAATCTGTTTAAATGTACGAAAATACGATGGAAATCTGCCATACCTGATTTTGGGTTTCATGTTTTGCAATACTTTGAGCTCTGTTTAAACTGGAAGAACTTTTCGAGGCCAAACAAACTTTTAGACTAAGCGAATCATTATCTTGCTTGATGTATTCGTATGTCGCCAAAATGTTGATTCCGATTCTCATACCTCTGATCATTGTCGAGACTTACTTGTAACAGTCCCTAGACACAAAAGAAATACCATACCAAATATCAAGGAAATGAAGCCATGAAATAATACATACGTCTATGTATTTATTTGTGTATACATATGAAGGCCGAGTTCCATAAGCATCACACTCAAGCGTGGCAAGCAGCATGCACTTTCCCCGCTTTAATCTTAAGAAAAATGTAGTTTATTTACCTCTCCCTTTGTCACTTAATAATTAGAGCAATCGAGGAGATTGGTAATTTTGAAGACTTGGAATGACTGCCTGTTTTACTTCGTTATCGTGGGGTAAAATGGTACACTGAGATGCCACGTGGGGTCATAAATGCATTCGAAAGGGCACTTTAGCTATCCCTGTGGCTATTAAATACGCCCACACACATCTACACTGTTTGTCGGTTAGTAGTTTCAATTCCAATTCGATGTGCTATTCAACTCAATAATTCCAAGTGTCATGATATTTGCAGCTGTAAATAAATATATATACTTATGTATGTACATTAGACTGCATCGCTCCCCATACAAAGAAAAATCGGTACTATTTTTTTTTCCATTAGAATTAGAAAATCTATTATATTTTAAGACAACCACCAAAATATTTCCGAAAAATATTAAGATTTAAGTGAGCTGGCCCGATTTGAAAATACCTCCAAAAATGGAGTTTTTCATGAATAAAAATAGTTTCTTAAAGATTTTTTTGAAAAAATCCCCTCAAATGACAAAACGGTTTAAGCTTAAAAAATTTGCATGAAAATATTAAAAAAAAAATTAAAAAAAAAAATTTTAACGGAATCGTAATGATGAGACTTTTGATGATGTTTTTCAACTTTTTTCAAAGATTTTTATAAGAAAAACTTGAATAACTGAACCCAAGCTCTTCCGATTTAGACTTAAGAGGTGTCATTGGAAAGGTATTTTCTCACCCTTTTTATTTCTTTGATATTGAACTCATTTACAGGATGAAAGAGAAAGGTAGGATGAACGAACGTCATTCAAAGTTGTATTAAAATGTGTTGGTATTTGAAAAAAAGGGACACGAATGACTTTTTTTGGAAAGAAATAAAAACAGTGTGAAAATACCTTTCTATCGAGATCCCATAAGTCTAAATAAGAATAGTTTTGGCCCAGTTATTCAAGTTTTTTATAAATCCATCTTTGAAAAAGGTAAAAAAAAACAGCATCAAAAATCTCATTCTTACGATTCCGTTGAAAAGATGTTTAAATATTTTTATGCAGATTTTTAAGCTTAATCTGTTTTGTCATTTGAGGGGACTTTTTTCAAAAAGTTCTTTAAGAAACTATTTTTATTCATAGAAAACTCCATTTTTGGAGGTATTTTCAAATCGGTCCAGCTCACTTAATTCTTAATATTTTTCCGAAATATTTTGGCGGACGTCTGAAAATATTATAAATTTTGTAATCCTGGTGGAAAAACCGCAACTTTTTTTGGTGATGCAGTCTAATGTACATACATGCGGGTGTGTGGGTATGCATTTCAAATTGATTTTGTTCAACCATCGAAGTATTTCATCCTTAAAAACACATATCCGCATACATTTGTACGTACCTACATACACACATTTCCTTTCAACCCTATTAATGCTTCACTAAGAGTTTTTCCTATCAGATTTTCACTAAGTGAAGTTTATATCCTGGTTGGTATTAACTACATTTACTATCACATACTTACTAATCCGACAGTAAGTATTTTATTCCTTACCACTGATTTTCAATTGCACTGAAAGCACTCTATTCTAGCATTTCAACACTTTGGTATCCTTACCAACTTACTGACTGTCTTCCTGTCTATCTCTGTTATCTATCTCCTTGCATGTCTGCCTCTACAGCTGTCTGTTTTAGTAGTCCTCCATACCATTTCTCAGCTAGCAAGTCTGTCAGCTAGTTGTCAGCATTATTTGAGAATTCCCTTCGCATGACAGACGGTTGCTTCGGTTTACAAACCTACAAGTGCACATATTAGTGTGTTCGATTATTCGCCTTTTTTCCAAAACCGGTTTTCGGGCTGTTCGAAAAATTGCAATTTGAAAAAAAGACGGTTCCCGATTTTGAAATTAAGAAAAACCGGATAGACCGGTTTTGTTTTACTTAGTTTTCATACAGTGAAAGTGCTCATGTTTGTATGAAGTCATAACCAAAAAAATACAATAAAACTATTAACAGTAAATATACTTCGATTTTATTTAGAAAGGAGCAAAAGAAATAAGTTCAGTTTTTCTTTAGGTCAAAGAAAAAAAATAAAATTCAGTGAAAAATTTAAGTTTGGTCTTGTTTTAACATTAAATTATTGAATTTTTTCTGACGAGTGCTTAGATGTTCCTACTGCCACTCGGGAGGTCTATGGTTCAATTTCTGCTCCCAGTAAAATCAAACCAAAACTGTTTCAAATAGCGGTCGCCCTTTGCAGACAATGACAAACCTCCGAGTGTATTTCTGCCATAAAAAAGGTTCCCCGGAGTTGGAGTAAAAGTGTAAATCTATCCATTTGTGTCACACCACCAAGACGCAGAACACGAATTTTCAAACGCCCCTAATATATAATTTTGAAACTGTTTAGGGGTTTACCTTAAACTGAAAAAAGCCTAGAAAACTCCAAAAAGCTCAAAACTTTTACTGACAAGTCACGATTTATATGAAGGAACAAAAAAACATTTTGTTCGATAGAAAATTCCGGTTTATTCATTATTCGAAAAATCAAGATTTCAAAAAAACCTCCTATAGATAACCAAAAAAAAACCGGTGGAAACCGGTTTGGAAAACCGGGGCAATCACCCCAGTACATATGGATAAATAAATCGCACATACTTATGTATGCACATAAGGGTGCATTACTCTCCATACAAAAAATTCGGTACTGTTTTTTCCATCGAAAATTTTAAAAATCTTATATTTTAAGACTTCCGTCAAAATACGACTTCGGAAAAATATTAAGATTTACGAAAGGCGGACCTTTTTGAAAATACCTCCAAACATCGAGTTTTTTTACACAGTAGACATTAGTGTTTAGAAATATTTTTTCTAAAAAATCATCTCAGTTGATGGCAGAGCTTAAAATTAAAAGGTATGCATACAAATGCTTAAAATTTGTATCAACGGAATTAAAATAATGCGATTTTTATAGGTACATACATACATATGTATGTGTTTTCAAATCGGTCTGGCACACATACGTAAATCTTTATATATTTTTCCGAACTATTTTGGCGCAAGTCTTAAAATACAATGAATTTTAAAATTTCGGTGGATAACCGTTACTCTTTTTTTGGTACACCCTAATGCATCTACATACATACATTCATACGAATGAATGCGCAAACTTTGCCTGGGCGTTCGTGTGAAACTTTTATTTTAGTGCACCAGTATCTATCCATAAGCAATGAAGGAAGCAGCGCATTTTGCACATTGTCATTTTGCATTGTACTCATACGTCTGGCTGCTTGTCAGCAATTGTCAATTTTCGGTCTGACAGATATGTACGTACAGGCACACGGAAGCGAAATATGAATGTATGTACATAAATTAAATAAAACAAACTATGTTAGTGCATAGTTAGATTGGCGGTTCCATATTCTTTGCCATAGTGGAAACTAGATTGGAGAGAAAAATAAGCGAGGAAACATGAAGCAAGTTTTATTTTGGTACGTACATGCATATGTGATTTTAATGCAATGCACATTCCTGATAATAATACCATAATTTAACACCTTATTTTGCTGACGAAGCTTTTTTAGCAAGTTGTATACCTCATAAGGTCTACTTTACGAGGCAATGATCAAAATATGTAAATGATATAATAACTAGCAAGGTGTAATTTTTAGATGTTTTTAAAATTGCACATACACATTCAAAACCAGGCTCATTTGAAAAAGTGATTCTTCGGCATTTTTTTTTTATTTATTTTACATAACGCTCTGTTACGAGATATAAGGAATTGTTCAAATTAAGATACTTTCTATAAATAAACACTTTTATAAGAACTTTTTTTAATCATAACATACGTAGTTCATGTAATTTAGACATATCGTTCAGATTTAGGCGATGTATAGGCCAAAAACCGTAAAAAATTAAAAGCCGCGATTTTCCAAACCATTTGCCGATCTCTGAAACTCAGGCGATTTTAGACTAGGTGTTAGGTTAGGTTTGTTTTGAAAACATATTAAAACCAGGTTTTAAAAGGCGCATGACCCAAGCAACGATAACAAACGCTGTGGGTTATATGGAGCATAACAAAAATTCTTCATACAAAAAGGTGTGGTTTAAGAGCACTTTCGGAACACCTCGCAGACGCATAAAAATTCTTTTAATATAAAATCCCTTATAGATCAAATAAACCAGGGTATAAACTTAAAACCCCGCATGACCTAGAAAACTTACTAAAGAGAGTTTCCAGCACTGCTCAAAAATGTAAATATGTATTCCTTTACTGTAACGCTTATAGCTTCGATATTACTTAAGCTAAGGCAATATTATTGATGTTTCCGAACAGCTCATTAAACGTCAATGTCATGAGTCATCCCTCTTTTTCACACGCATTTGCAACAACTTCAAAATAAGACTTTTTTCTCTTGCAAAAAAATATTGCGGAACAAATGTTGTTAACGAAGGGCAATTCTGCCTAAATCGACAGTACAATCTTAATTTTGTTAATTTTATTCCTAAAACTAGGGGTGCGTGCCTTAAGCAAAAATTTTCCGGAACAAACATTTATACAGGACGCTTATTCTACCGGAATCCCAAAATAAAATTTAAAATTTTTAAAAACACGTAATCCACGAAGTCTTTTCAAAATAGCTCACTAATTACTTAGGCCTCTCGAAAAAACCTTATGGAGTATTCAAGAACGGTTGCAAAGAGCCTCGCAACTTGCTAGCCATGGCACATCTTCCAGATTGCTTACCACTGAACACAGATCGAACCAATCACACGCAGACGGGGATAAAACAACTGTGTGCAATGGATTGGAAATCGTCATAGGCTATTCGAGGAGGATAGAATGAGGTGGGCTATGTAAGCTTCCATCGTTTTGAAAGCACCTAGGGCATCCTCTAAGCTCAATCCAAAAATAGACGAATTACTCTGCCTTTTTATTGTTAGTGAAACGAGCTACGGTGTCTAGAACTACGCGGACAACATTGTCATCTTAATCATAGGAAAGTTTGAAGACACTATCCTCCTACAGAGTGTGCACCACATAGAAGACTAGCAAAGTATTTTCCTTCAAAAAGAAGAGAAGGCAACAACTGATAGTAACATTTTTTCAGGTATAAAATATATGCATACTTCTCTTATGAAGTAAAATATTTGCCGCTTCTGCAAATTGTAATCAAGAAAGAGGCTTACATCAAGATTAATCTCAGTGGACACTGCGGGGTATGATAAGCCGTTACATACATACACTCATAGAGTTATAGGACTAAAGCAGTGCATATTAGCTTTGTGAATCTGGACCTGCCGAGATTTAACTCTACACATACCTACTTGGCTTTGGGTTGTTCTCAGCTTTTTATACTCATCATCTCCATGAACCGGGTCTACCTCACTTGGTAACCGGAATACAGTCAAACCATGAGTAACTAAGTAGCAGATATTATCGTCAGGAAAGGGACTGCGCAGGGATCCATGAGCACAGTACCCTTCATCGAATTGCCACAGAGCTTCATTGGATGAAATTATTGACTCTCACTAGTGCTGGTTGTGTGAAAAAGAACAGAAAACAGCTGAACACATTATTTGTATTTGCCACTGGGAAGCCCGTACTCGAACAGACTTGGCCTGGTATGGTACGCCTACCTAGAAGCACACGAACTTAACAATATTCAGCCAAGTTGCTTTGCGAAATTTCTTAATAAAACATTGGTCAACGAAATTCTTGAAATAGAGGTTTGTTACAATAGATAGTCCTTTGTCGCGGGGGATAGGTGCCCTACTTCCTCCTTTAAATATTATTCTAAACTTACATACATTTCAGTCCAAAAACGCTCTAGACGCCCTTAAGTATCTGCGCGTTGTTTACTTTTTTTCAATGTAATAGAATTATTTTGCTAAAAACACATTTTCCATTTGTATTTTATCTATGTTATGCACGTCATACTTTTTTGCACACCTCATTACAAGAATGTCAATGCCACAATGCTGGCAATGACCGCAAAAATTATCTTTACTCTAGCAAGCAAAGTACTGACCTCATCAAAAAGTGCCTCGTATTTGCCTTGCCCAAGTATACAAAAAAAAACCTAATAACTATGCAACTGAAAAACTATGCAACAAATGCATGTTCCAAATGTCGCGACCAGAAAAGTTGTTGTACTAAATATGTCGCAGCACGATACAATAAATGCAAAACAACTAAACACATAATGCGAAACGGAGGCGCCATAATGCAGCTCACTTCCGTTTCCGATGGAGGTACAGTTGTGCCGGAAAATCAACTGAATAAACACCTTTGATGACTGTACAAATGCACATATATACATACATATATATGTATGTATGCATATATAGCGGACAATGAAACCGCATTTGTTTATTGCAATGCACCGAATTGGTAAGTAGAACAATGACAAATATGCCTTTATGAATTGAGAGCGCAATGCTTGTGGTCCTAGCAATAGGTTGCAAAATTCTAAAGCGAATCTATATACAAAAACGTCTAAATTAAGTGCACAGCAACACAATAAAGACATTGAAGTTGCTTGAACCCTTATATCACTTTTTTTAAATTTAACCAGTCGTTGACCATTCTTTGGGGCCTTGGCCTTTTTTATTATGCATTTTCATTTATATACATACATATGTGTATGTACCCATATACATACATATGTTGCGCAATATTTCTTGGCATATGTTTTTTTATACCCGAGCGCACTTGTGCACAAGGGTATTATAACTTTGTTCACATAACGGTTGTTTGTAACAGGCAAAACGAATCGAGATAGATATAGACAAATGTATATATAAATGATCAGAATGAAAAGAGAAATCGATTAAGCGGTGACTGTCTGTCCGTCCGTCCGTCCGTCCGTCCGTCCGTCTGTGCACACGATAACTAGAGTAAAAATTGAGATATCTTAACGAAACTTGGTACGTGCACTTCTTTCTGGCGTAGGACGGATGGTATTAAAAATGGGTAAAATCGGACAATAACCACGCCCACCTCCCATATAACGGTAATTTTCAGAAATACGAAAACTGCGATATTTTAGAAACTACTGAAGATTATTCACTCAAAATTGATATTTACAATAACTCTTAGACGAAAAATGAAAATATTATAAATTTTTGGAAAATGGGCGTAGCCACGCCCACTTATGGTTACATGTGTATATCTTGGTAACCGCTGCACCAATTTCTTCCAAACTTGGCACAGTTGTTAACCTTGGTATAACACACGAAATGACTGAAAATTTTTAAAATCGGACAATAACCACGCCCACATCCCATATAACAATAATTTAGAGAAATACGAAATCTTCGATAAATCAGTATTATTGAAGCTAATTTATTCAAAATTGATGTTTGCAACAACTCTTTACCAAGAAATACGTTTAGGATAAAATTTTGAAA
>NW_023458564.1:654314-739935 GCF_013731165.1 Rhagoletis pomonella
ATATGTATCTCGGTAACCGTTCTACCGATTTGTACCAAACTCGGTGTGGTTATTGTGCTTGCCACATAGAAGCAAAACGTTGAAAATTATTGAAATCGAACTAAAATTACGACCGCTTTTCATATAACAGTAAATTTCAGAAATGCTTGAAACTTCAATATTTCAAAATTTAAGGACGCTAATTTACTCAAAATTGGTACACCCCGGTTTACCATGTAGCGGTAGCTTTCGGAAAGGTAAAAAACATATATTTAATACTTGCGCCGGGTATTTAATGTTCGGCTCCGCCCGAACTTGAGACTTTCTTACTTGTTTTGTCATATGCTATGCCATATTGGTCGCATTGGATATGGGCAAGCGCGTCTAATTGTTTGTAAATATGTACTTAAGTTTTTAAATGCATAAGCGCAATATTTTATGTTTCTGTTTTGTGTTTGTGTTGGTATTCATTCACGAGTTGCTTCCCATATTGGCCATTGGCCCCAAATGGTGTCGCAACACATTTGTTTTGACCCTTTTCGTATTTTTTTTTTAACTTTAATTTGCTGGTTAGTTCATTTGCCGGCTGAAATGCTCGTCAACAAGGCGGTAAGAAAGGGTTTCAGTCGGCTGGTTTCACCGTGATTTTGGTGTTCTTGCTCATTAGAAGAATTGCTTAATCAGTATCGCCGATTTTGGCTACTGAATTTGGCAGCCAAAAATGGTAGGATGAATATTCGAATGCATTTTTAACATGCAGGCATTGATTTTTTCCCACAGCCATATACACAAATGTTGCTTATGCAATGGGTCACAAATATTTATACGTATATATATGTATTCGAAGGCATTATACTTGTAAGCAACTGTAAACCTGTCCACAGAATATCAAAACACATGTAACTGGCGCCCTTTTAGCGTGCCTTTTATCCAATTATTTTTTATGTTCATATTTTTTCCTGCTTCCACATATGTCTCTACGGTTTTATTGCCTGTATCCGCTTCCGTTTTTGTGGCATGTTGCCAAATATGCTGCGGTATCCTCGTGTACATACCAAAGCCGCATACAACTGCAGCGGTCTGGTTGCAGCATATGTCGCGACAGTAAATTACGACGATATGAGTTTTTAATGTTTGCAAAAAGGATTTTAAGGATATTCAATTTAAGTAAAACAAATATTACTATAGGACGAATAAAATTAAAAGTAAATTATAGTAAAGTTTCAATTAAATACATATTTACATAACAAATAGGTATTATTGCCCGAAGTTGCAGACAAAATTAAAGCGACGCTCTTAACTAAAATGCCTATATATTTTAAAAGCCATTTTAAACCTAAAAACAAATTTCAAAAATAAAATTTTCTTACATATTTAAGTATAGGCGATCCGGTTTGTAAAACGCAGGGTGCTCTTTAAAGATGCATTATCTATATAAGAAGCTACAGCTTCATCAGCTCTTTGATTTCATTTGGAAGAATCGTTTCCTGCTACATCGCATGAAATCTAGTCACCCCATGTGTATGATTGAAACATTTTTTGAATCTGACTTCAAAGTACAATTTTTACCAAAGCGTACTCCATCAATGAGGTAGAAAATTTTTAAGTTCGTGCTTAAGGAACCAAGTGCACCAAATTTGGTAGAGATCGATGAAGTAGTTTTTGAGATACATATATATGATATAAATGGGTGGTGCCACGCCCATTTTACCAAAATTCTATGAAAAACCAATTTTTCGCTAAGAGCCATTCTATACTACTATCAACTATGAGTAAATATTGATGAGTTGCTTAGCACAACTGCTCAAAAAATCTGAACATCCGGTACACACACAGATATAACTTCAAGGCCGTATTTCTACTGAAATTGCTTAACTTCGACAAATACTACTTTCATAGACATTTTTTAAATTAGCGATGGTCAAAGTTAAAAAAATTAAGAAAAATAGGGGGTTCTAAAATTTTAGCCGATGAAAACTCCCAAAATGTACATCATTTTAAAGGTCTTTAAATCTCCTTTCCAAAACACGTGTTTTTTAAAATCGGATGAAAATTAATCAAGGTGTTAATAGATGAGTGGATTAAGTACGAAAATAACGGTTTTTTTAATAAAAAAATTTAGGCTTCAGGAACTATAATAAACCTATTTTCATATTGTTCTCGAGCCCACCTATAATCTAAACTAAGTTTTGTTTCGAGTGGATTTCGAGATTTTTTTTAAAGCACCGTGTTATTATAGTAGTTAGCAACCCGCAAAAACCACAAGTTTGTAATTTTTGTTGAGATTAAGTGATTTGTTGAATATTCACTTCGCCATATTGAATACGCTATTTTGAATTTTTAGAATATAGCATCAAATTTGTAGTAAGCGACCCAAAAAACCTAAACATAAGCAGTTTCAACTTGGGCTGATTTGATTTTGATTTTTGGCTAGCTTTTTTGCTATATGGAACCACTGTGCGGCGCACAAAGGGGCCGCTTCATAGAGAGCGATGCTCAAAACTAATTTTTCTATAGTTGGTCTTTAAGACAAAAAATATATACCAGCAGAGTCATAACTAAGTACCACATCTTATATATAAACATTGAATTCCTAACTGCTACCAGCTGCCGCATACAACAGGCCAAAGTTTAATTTTCAGTCAGAAAAAAATAAATATTTCCCATATCGAAAGCGCGTTCATGTGTGTTATTAACGCATGTTTTATAATGTTTAAGGTTACTGTTAGTTAGAAGATATTATGCTGTTGAAGAAGCAATGTGTGTTGATTGTTTTGCAGCTTTTCATGATTACGTAATTTCATTGGTTTCTAAGATATAAGTTATTATTTGTTGTAAACTAATATTTTTCATGGTGAATTTTTCAATTCGCCTTTTCCCCAAAATGCGCATGGTTCTTTTTCTGAATCTTTTTTTATTGTAACTACAAGGTTTTAAATATTAGTATTTTTAAAAGATTTATTAGTAAACTTAAAAGATTTGTTTTAATATGAACTTATTAATTTTTGTCAGGTAAATATGTACATTATCCCATAATTTTGTCAAAAATATGTACCACGTGGAAGTGTTTTAAGAAAAAATCCAACTAAATGAAAAAGAATAGTAAATACCTTCTGTATTTATTCTTTATTTCAACACCGATAATTTTTATTCCAGACGGAACCCATTTATCTATCAGAAATCGGCATTTGTGTAAAACATTATTGAAACGTCCTTCTAAATTACTGCAAAGCATGTTCAGCGATGCGGAAGAAGATATTTCAAAACCAGCTGTCCAGCCTCGAAAAGAAAGAAGATGAAACATTTTTGGCGTAATTTCAAGAGTTACGCTACTTTAAAATGGAATAGATGCGGTAGACACAAAAACAAATTTTGTGAATGCGGAAAACTTGCAAACAATATCCATTGGATTTAAAATAGATACTATAATATTCAGGACGCTACGTCTTGATACTGCGGAATTTATGTACCAGCCTTTATCCCTGGCATCCAATGACAACAACAGTATGTACACAAAATTTTAAGGCATGGTGTCGAATTAATTTTCTTCTACCATTTGGACAATTAAGTGAAAAGGAAGAGGAGTCCCGAAATAAAGATTTTAAAGCACGTTTTAGCTGAAAAATTTCAAGGGAAGGTAAACTTGAATATGTATTTCACCGTCTGCGTTTAAGCGCTTACAAGCAGTCAGGAAAAAAATGATTAGATCCAGAAGGGAATTCTAGAAGAGAATTTTGGACATATACAAACTGCATCTGATGCTTCTGAAGACGAATTAAATTTTCATCTTGAATTGTATCGTTATCTCATTGTTTATATTTTAAGTAATCTTTAAAAAAATAATTTTTAAATTGTATAAGTACAGAAAATAATGAAACAGTTTTATAAAAATAATATGTATAATACTCTCTTTTGGATATGTCTATATTATTTTTAGGAGAAGAAATGGTTACAGACTTTTGAGCATCAACTTGTATGAAGCGGCCCCATTGTGCGGCGATTGTATTTTTATGAGAAGCTGAAATACACTTCGGAGGTTTGTCATTGCCCGCCGAGGGCCGATCGCTATTACCATAGCGGCCACATAAGATTTTATTTATGTACTTTTACCTGTGTGTACTCGAATCTTGTAATACATTTTTAACCACCTTCCCGACGAGCTAGGGACTCGAAACTTAGCTCAGAACACGATGACAGTACAATAAGAAATAGGAATTATTGCGCTAGGTGGCGCAGATATATGAAAAAACCCCTATTCATGGTCCGTTATGACTTCTATTTGGAATGAATACTATTTTCAAGAAAATAAGTAAGTCGAGATATTTCGAAAATTCGTGCTTATGGACCGATCATATTACCCAAATGGAAAGAAATAACCCCAAAAAAATTTTGCCGCTAGGTGGTGTAGTGGTCGACCTTTTTTACTAACCGGTAAAAAGCTGGTCTTAATTTTTTTATTACTTGCTTCACCTTATGATTCACACTATCGAACAGCTGTTTATTCAAAATTCATTGATGTCTATTATAGTACATCAAGCCTCATCACTCCCCTGCAATATGCAATAGTGCGCGTCATCTTGGAAAACACAAAATGGCGCCGGTACAACGAGTGGACAACACTTTGAAGGCTATCCCACAATCAGAAGCTGAAAAGTGCCACTAAATTTTTATAGAGCACATAATTCTCTATAATTTGTGTACAGAGAAATAAAAAATTGACTGCACAATGGAATGAGAATGACGGCGGGAAATGCTGGTACTGAGATTTTGACTAGTTTTTTTTCTCTGGAATCAAATTAACTCTGCATTACTAATTTTGTATAAATAAAACTACCATATTTATTGATATTTTTAAATATTTCTACACTTTAAAAGCATCGAGCGATAATAGATGGGTAGGACAAGAATATGGCAGTTTTTTTAGAGAGCAATAATGCATATTTGCTTTTTTATCCCGAGAGGCGATAGCTATCATCGGTGCATATATTAACCGAATTGTACTTTCTGCATGCGAATCTACTACGAATTCGTGCAGATGATTTGGTGAGTTATTTTAAAATTCGTTCGAAAGATAACTTACTTGTGCAGTATTGCAGCTGCCTTCAGACAACTCACTTCACTCGATTTATATTCACTGTTTCGTAAAAGTCTATGACTTACCTGAAAAAGAGATGAAAACACATACATATTAGTCATTTGTTTTTGTGTATAATATTTAGTATACAAATATTGTTTGATTAGAAAATGTTGTCTATAGTAAATATCTAAAATAAATATGTACACTGTCATATATAAATATATATTTAAATCTACAAACCTTATAGAAACCAGTGCAAAATTATGTATGTACGCTAATAACCAGGGCCGAAAAGTTTAAGCTTTTGCTTGGAATTGCTTATTTTGCTTATTCAGGGTTCCCAAGCTTAATTTCAATGATCGTGCTTATTTTGCTTATTTCAATGAATAAAGCTAAGTACGGACCTTTTAAGAAAACGGTCAAGAAATGAATTGCTATTGTTTCGTTTGTGTGAATATTAGTGTCCAAGGAGATTTTTGACATTTGATATTTTTCAGCCTGCTGTCTCACTTTTTCCTTCCGAAATAATGGAACGGGCATATATATCTGTTGAAAACAAGGGTACCTTGTACTCTTCATAAACAAACTTTAGCAACCCATAGTAGAAAGCGTAGCATAAAGAACTTCGTACTGCTTAAGAAAATTTGGCTCAATAAATTTTTCTTGACCATTTCTTTAGCGTTTATTTATTCGTCGAAATTTTTACAAATAATAACATAATAAATAATATAAAAAAAATTTTTTAATATACAACGCTTTTATAAATGGACTAAAAAGTAGAAAATAATATTTCTCAGTCCCATAGAATTTGTTTTGATAACTTTTGATTTTGAAATTTTAGCAAAAGTCATTATAAACAATCTATGAAATTGAAAATGAAAAACGTGGAGCGCATGCAATACAAAGCATTCGATTTAATTGACAATAGTCAAACTACATAACGTAGACCTAAAATTTCTACAGCGAAAGTAGAACTTTGAAATCGATTTTAAGCGGTCGTTATTCATATACCCACATACATACATACATATATTACTTTTCATATCAATTCAAGTGTATTACATGCGCCCCACGCTTTTCATTTTCAATTTCATAGATTGTTTATAATGACTTTTGCTAAAATTTCAAAATCAAAAGTTATCAAAACAAATTCTATGGGACTGAGAAATATTATTTTCTACTTTTTAGTCCATTTATAAAAGCGTTGTATATTAAAAAGTTTTTTTTATATTATTTATTTTCTACTTTTTAGTCCTGTCTGAATAAAATTTTGCACTAGATATTAAAATAATTCAACGATATTAATAGAAAGGTGCACACACATGCATTTACATATGTATGTACTTACAAACGAGCACCAATTAATTTTATTTAAAGAAATGGCGTGTCGTCTATTTCCGCTGTAGCAAACGTAGTACATAGGGCGACATCTAGATGTCATCTACCTCGCCCTATTCACTACAGATGTCGCCCTATGCACTATGCTTTTTTATAGGAACTTTTCAAAGCAAAGGTTTTATGGTGTCGGACACACAACATTGAAAGTTTCTGGATCCACAACATTGAAAGTTTCTGGACACACAACAGTGCAAGTTGATAAAAGCGTTGTAATAATAAAAACAGATTTGGTTTTAATTAACTTTAATTGAATTTGTGCTTGGGTACAAACATTTTAAACCAATGATTTGAATCGACGGGAAGGATTTGGTGTTATTGAAAATATTAAAAACAATTTATCTCAAATGAAGAACAACGAATATTCAAAAAAAATTAAAACGACCAGCGCAGATATCTATTAATTGAGAATATCAAGCAACACTTGATTTTCCGTTGTGATTTTTAAATTCTTGAAATAAACTGAATACAAAAAACATTAAACTGTACACTAAATTTTGTTGTTTTGCGAGCATATTTGCAAGCATATTTGCCAACGTTTTAATGCTTATATAAGCTCTTAAAATGGATTTTTTCTTGCTTATTTTTTATTTATTATTTATTGTTAATAACTCTCCACTCCAATCTTCAGCAATTTCTTTGGCATTTTAAAGTTTTCGGCAGAACTGGAAACTCAGCGCCGACCATACACCAACCAGATTTGTGTGTATGTATACAAAGTTTTTCAGCGTTGTTGCAGTAATAGGTTCGTTCGTTAAAAACCTCCACTAAAAAACATACAACAGCAAAATTGCGGCGAAATGTCATCAGTTCTCTCACAAGAGAAAAATATCCAAAATAGTACGAGAACAGAAAATTTGCAGAAACTTGCAAGTTAGACGAACAGCTGATAGATTTTTTATTTACATTCAAAAGTGTAAAATTTAAAAGTACGAAAACTCACCACAAAGCGTTTCATTGATTAAACGAATAACTACTTCCTTCTTACAAGTTAAGTTAGTCGCATTTTATCACATTTAACTTCCAAACCATCAAATTCAATTTTGTGATTTGCGTAAATTCCAACCAGCTGTTGTTGATCAGCTGTTTTCCTGCTGGCGAATTGCTGTTGGCAAAAGCAAAATTTTTTCCAGCAGAAACTAGCAGCTTCCCCTCAAAATGAAATGTCACTTTGCACTCTCAATTTCCCCTACTTTGCCAGTTTTTTTGCGTACGCGAACGCAAAAACCGGATAGATTTTGATAACTTTCAAAAATTAACAGGTACGCGAACGCAATTAATTATAACAAGTAAGCTTTGTACGCTGCCATCCCTATATCCCTATATAGCCCAGCTGAAAGGCTGCTCCTAACGATATCTCCACACTCCTCATAACTAACAGAATCAGCTAACGAAAGCATAAATTTTGAGGTGATTTAATTTCGTGTTGTTGTTGAACTCATGCTGCTCTCGAGTGGGAAGCGAACTTGAATGTGTCAAAAGTCAACGAAAATAATAATAATAACAAAGGACTAAAACAACAATAATGGCACAAAATGCTGTCACAATGGCTGCGGAAGTTAGTGTCGATGTCAGACAACAGACTCACAGCTGTATTGCTTGCAACAGCACGTTGCAAGGAGCATTGGCAGGAAGGCAGCGTATTTATGCAGCTTCAACAATGGCAATAATACAGTGACAAAGGATGTACAATGGCAGCAGACAATGACAAAAACAACAACTAAAGCAATAAATGCAAAAATCAGAACAATACCAATTGCAACAACAACAAGCGAAAAATGATAAAGTGAAACGCCATTACCAGAAACACTTCCAACAACTCTCAGCACACTGTTTTCCGACAGCTGGAGCAGAGTACCAACGCTGTAGCATGACAACGTCGGTAATTTCCATGCCATGGTGCAATGATAAATTGTTTGGAAGTGCAGAAGTGAGGTAATCTAGGGCTTTTGATGTTGCCGCATTTACTTTAAAGCATACCCAGTGGCATTAAGTGCTGACTGCTATTTACGCAATGGAGTGTGATGAGATTCGAATTGAATATCGAAATGGGTATGACAAACGTCGAGTGTCCAACGAATGGTCGAATCGAGACATATTAATTAAATTAATGATTAATTGAAAGTCAAAGCTGTATACTGGCTCTTTTCTGTGGGTTAATAACCTGGTGGCGGTGACACTTTGATGTTGCACTAAAGTTGCTCATACGCCTAGTGGACAAAATAGTCCTCTTCCTGGTCGGCCAAACACAATGTTTTATCTAGAGAATTATAAAAAGTGTTATGTTGCAACCATAGTTTTGCTCACAACCGGAGTTTTGTCAGCTTATCTGGAGCTTTCAATAACGTCTCCATCGCTGCATTATTCGATGTATTCCTTATTAATACAACAAAAAGTATTGATTTCTGTTTGATAGCGTTCGACTTGGCTAAAATTTTGCACGCAGCCTAATTTAATACCAAAACTGACAGGGATGGACTTAAACATTTTTTTCTTAAAAATTATGGGCGTGGCAAATGTAGATAAAATGATCAAGTTGGGTCAACAAAACTCCTTATAAGTCACCTATGTATTTCTTGTCCTAATTACAAAAATGTGGTACCATTGGAAAGCATCTATCTGTCTTACCATCTTCATAATTTTTCATCTATCACTATCAGGTCATATCGCAAATGCTGAAAACAACTGTAGCAAGTGTTTTGATGTTCCATTAGTGAATGATTTGACCTAGAATATATGGTTTTTGAAAATTAGTTTTTAATTAATTTAATTTTGTAAGCTAATAAAGTTAGAACAACGAAATTCGAGGATGTGGTCGTGTATATATTAGTCCGTAACCTTTAAATTGTTCAAAAATAAATACTGCAAATCTTCAAGGATATACAAGGATACAATTTTAAAGGACATTTTCCAGACTCATTCGTCAGGACGCACCAAAAAAATTTAATCTTAATTAATACTACAGAATTTTCTCTTTTATTTGATGCCCACATTGTTGGTCTACATTGCACTGCATGTTTTAAACAATTTTTTGAATTAATCATATTTTTGAAATTTCAAAGACCTATTAAAACATCCTGACGTCTGAGAGAAAAACTAAATACGGAATTTCAGGAATATATTAATTTTTTTGTGTGTATAATTTACTGTCGCACGATGTATTTAGATTGCTTGTGAAGTTTTGAATTGAAAACATTAATGATTGATTTTCGTTAAACTGAAGCACAAATAAAAAAAAATTGCCCATCTTAGAAAGTGATTTATATTTTGAAGTTTTGTTTCCTAATCATTTAATTTCAACCAACAAGTCAACAAGTTGAAATCATAGTACAACAATACTCTCGTTTTTTGTGTTAGTACGTCCTATTGTAACTTACAATGAGTTTTATTTTTCGAGTTTAACCAATAAACATTAAAGGTAATAATTAACATTTGAGTTTTATTTTTGCACTCAAAGGTAATTATTGTTACTTAATTTTAAATTTTTCGATCAAAGATAAGTACTACAAGTAATTATTATTGAGCTTTATTTTTTCGCTTAAGAACAATGATTATTCAAAAAACTCAAAAGCTATACCAGCGAGCACAATAGCACAATAAGATCCCAGAGGTAACTTAATAAAAAGAATAAGTCCCAAAATTTTCAGGCCAAAATTTTAGTTGGTTGGGTCTGTATGACCTTTTGAATTTTATGAATAATCATTATTAAATTATAATGCATGAATAAATAAAAATTTGCACAACAAAGTCCTTTTTCCTCTTTGTTTTACAATGAATTAAAATACGTATTGAGCAATTCCGAAAGTCTATTAATAACACCGGCACACAAAAAAAAAGTAACGTGTGCTTTTAACCAGGCCCATCTACCGACATGAATTTCAGAATCCGAATCTGAGGTCCGTTTGACTCGTACACCCTCAAAACTTCGAGCAAATTTATTTATTTATTTATGTACCTGCCAAACGGACCTCAGATTCGGACTTAGCAGGTCGGCGTTCTGATTTCATATTCTTGTTCAACGAACCTTGGAGCAGAGGGTTTCAATATAATTGAAAATAGATTTCGACTTGTGGCCAGCAAATTGTGATTTGCGATTTTTTTTTTGTAATTACGATCCATTTTCCCAAATTAGATTCGACCAACCAATATTCAGTGCGAGTACTAAAAAATTTTCTTTGCAATAACATTTTTTCCAAAAAAAAAAAGATTAAAAATTTGTCTCGGTCGACTTCGATAGCAATTAATTCATTACCTTTCCAATGATACCTAACTTTTGTAACTAGAGCAAGAAATATTGAACTTATAAGGAATTTTGTTGACCCATCGATATTTTCGGAGCTCATAATTTTTAAGAACAAAGTTTTTAATTCCATTTATGTCAGTTTTCGTATGAAATAAATACGTGTGCAAAATAGCAGCCAAATTGAAGACCATCGCTCAGAAACTTATTTCGTTTAATTTGGAATAGACGTATAAGCTTTTAATTACTTTAATTACCTAAGTACTTAAGCAGTACTTTAGCATACTTAAAATATTTAAAATAATGTCAATAATGAAAAAAATAATGAATTTGCTTGAAATGATTGTGACTTGCAATCGAACAAATTCTACTTTTCATTCTAGGAAAATATGGTAGGTTCAATAAACATTAAGGCGCGTGGCAGCACCCGTAAAGAAAAATGTAACTTAGGAGCCATTAGTCTCATTAGATTGAAATGTAGTATGAATACATTACTAATGGTTATTTTAAGGTAAATCAGTATCAGTTTGAGAAAGGAGGCGGAGGACAACCCAAGCAAACTAAAGCTTTCTTTCATATCTCTGAAAGTTTCAACAGACATAATATAAGAGATATAACATTCCCACACTTATGGAGAAAAACTGGAGTTATTGAAAAAGGGGTCGGGCACTAACCAATACAGACGAGAAAATATGAATAAACCCCAAATATTGGATTTGTTTAAAAGGACCTTGGAATTTCACAGGAGTGATTAATTCAAGAAATGATTTAAAAAAGTCAGTGCAATAAAAATAAAAATATGGGTAACAAATTAAAGAATTAATTAAAGAAATTAACACGATAACTCGAGAAAAAATTGAGATATGTCAACAAAATTTGGCAAGTAGATTTCCCTTTCTCCAAAATAGGTTGGTATTGAAAATGGCCAAAATCGCCCAAATCCCATATAGCGGTATTTTCGAACTAAGCAAAAACTACGTTATTTCCGCCAATACTGGATCCGAATTGTTGAAAGTTGGTACGCGAAGTAGAATTTCGGCATAAAATAATACAGTTATGAAATTTTTGGAAAATGGGCGTGGCCCCGCCCACTTATGATAAAACGCTGTATCTCTGTAGTCCTTTTACGAATACCCACCAAACTCGGTGCGAACATTACATAGGGCTTGACTAAGAAACCCGTTGAAAAGTTTTGAAATCAGACAAGTACCACGCCCACCTCCCATGTAATGGTAGTTTACAGAAATACAAAAACTGCGATAAATTAGTAACTATTTAAGCTAATTTTCTCAAAATCGATATATGCAAAGACCTCTTAGCAGGAAATGATGCTTAGAGAACTTTTTTTGAAAACGGCCGTGGCACCGACCAGTTACGCCTACATATGTGTATCTTGGTAACCCGTTTATCAATTTGTATAAAACTCGGCACATTTATCAACCTTGGCGCAAAAAATCAATATGATGAAAATTCTTGAAATCGTACTAAAATTACTGCCACTTACCATATAACGGTAAATTTCAGAAACACGAAAACTCCGATTTTTCAATAACTAAAGACGCCAACGTACGACAGCCACTTAACAAGACACAAAGCTATTGATTTTTGTTAAATGGGCGTGGCACCACCCACTTATGACTACATAAGTGTATATCGATAACCGCATGCAACAAACTTATACTTCTTTACTTGTTTTAATTAATATTTGTCGCATGGTGTTACATTCCAAATAAAGTGTGCATTTACAATATTTTAGGCAGCGCAATGTCAGAGCCAGCAGATGTATGTAGTATTTTTAAATACATAAATATACACGTTTGTACATATCGTCACTTTAAGTACAAAACCGCGTAACTGACATTGGCTGCCAAAAATTGGATTTGCTCACACAAGCTCTTGGCTCAATCCTTATCCATTCGTCCTGAAATATACTAGCCAGAAATGCGATTACTTTATAAGAAAAGAGAATCATTTTGAAATATTAGTGTTTTTACGCTCTAGAAAGTAATTTCTACAACTTCACATACGCGGTTTTGCATTTTAATATATATGTATACATATGTATATGTGCATTTAGTCGTCAACATTAATTTGCAAAAGTCAGTGTACAATCTTGAATTGAAATAAAGGTAAACCAGTTATGTCGTGATTTCAGAAATTTGCATTTATCTTTATTGTATCAGATTCTTTTTACAGTTGTCTTATTATAACAGTTCAGATGACGCCATTTGCGGTTTGCTATACATATATATGTATATGTACATATACCAGTATGTTCATCTATATACATATATGGGCAAATCTAAAAAATAGGTACACTTTCAAACAAAAAAATTTATTTTTTAAATTTGTGACCACACCTATGTTTTATATATCATTTTATTCGTAATCTCTTAATAAATCTATTAAAATAAGTGTAATTCATATTCATCAAGTGCTTCAAAAGTTAGACGAAGAGTAAGCATGAAATAGAAAACAAAAGAATAAGCTGGGTTGAAATTACGCTGTTCAAGTTGTAAACTTTGAGGAAAGATTTTGAAAGTTGAACTCACTTAATTGGGATGTTCTAAATTCAATGGCATGCCCTGTTTTACCAGATTGGCTCCGGTTTTCGAGATAACGGTACTTGAAAATTTGATTAAATTTTAACTATTTTATAAATAACTCCCTCAATTTTAAAGTTATTTTACTAAAATTTTGCACATAACAGTTTTTTAATATTACCTTAATTATTCCTTAAAATTATCGAAATAGGTTAACATTAACATATAGCTCCAATACAACTGATTACTCAGATATGTGTTTTGCGCAATAACTCTAACTTCATATCTGAATAATAAATTGTATGCGTGCTATATGTTAAATTGAACCTTTACTAAATTTTAACCTGTTTGATTGAAGGAGTTATAACGCAAAATAACGTCTCAGATCAATCAGTTGTATGGGAGCTATATGTTTTAGTGAACCGATTTCGATGATTTTATGGAATAGTTAAGGTAATATTAAAAAGCGGTTATGTGCAAAATTTTAGTAAAATATCTTCAAAACCCAGGGACTTTTTTTATAAAATAGTTAAAATTTAAGGAAAGTTTCAAGTACCGCTATCTCGAAAAGTGGAGCTAATAGGGTAAAACTTAGGACGCCAATGAATTCAGAAGGCTCCAATTAAGTAAGAGCAACTATCACAACACTTGTCGAAAAAAAGTTGCTTTGATACCACTCTCGAAATATTCTGACTAAAAGAAGTAGTATCATTAAGAGTAGTAAATCAGGGTTTTTACACACTTCTAGAGATAAATTTTTTGAAGCATTTTACAGGTATATGTAATTTTATAAGGACTAGCAGTTATATAAAGATTTAGATCGTTTCGACGTGTTTTCCAAATGTGGCTTTAATTAAAGTGTTTTTGGAATAAAAATTACGCTCAAGATCGCAGAATATTTTATCTTTAAAAGTTGGTTTATTCTGAAAGCACAGCTCTTGCTCAGGTATGAAATTATTCGTAATTGTTTGTAGTATACAATACATACTTAAAAAGTTCTTAAACTTAAATGCTTCAAAAACTATACGCGATAAACCGAAAATTTTGAAAATTGTGAAATGTGGAATTACAGACTTTGAGTTACTTGCCATTTCGTTATTTTTTAATGCACACTTTTCTTACCTACTACATTTGAAGTGTACACATAAGTACTAATTGCACATACAATTTCAAATCAGTATATGGTGTGCTTCAAAAGTTATGGCATAATTAATTTTTCACCTCTTAAAAATTACATAAAAAATTCACTTGTTTTCATTATAATTTTTTATTTAAACACCTATAATTCAAAAGTTATGCGGCAAATTGATCCAAATTTTTTTTGAGGCTTCAAGTATACGTCAATGAATTATATCCAAAAGCAACCAGCTTGATATAGTTTCCAACAGTGAAAATAAAGCTAAAAAACACCAAGGTTACCTGTTTTTTAGATTTGCCCATATAAATGTGAATGTCTGTTTGTTTATTACCTTATAACTTCTGAACCGCGGCACGGAATCGCACGAAAATTTGCACACTTATTTGCTTTTACCCCGGGAAGGTTATAGGCTTGGAGAAACTGGAAAATAGGGTGTGGCACCTCCTATACTAACTAAAATTTTCATATTGTATATCTCTTGAAATATTTGTGGTAGAGCATTGGAACTTGCTGTCGAGATAAATAAAATTAATTCCATATTCATGGGAAAAATTGGCGTTATTGGAAAAGGGGGCACACTAATAACCGGGCAATGAAAAGGCAAAATTTTTTGTTGAAAAGAAAACGCCATAAGTATTAACTGTTTTTTCATGTGTATGAAATTGCAAATTGTAATAAAATTTATTTATGTTGCTGAGCGCCATAAATATCTTTATCTAGTTCATAATTAATACGTATGTATGTATGTGTGTATGACCGCCAGTTTTAAAAATTTTTAATTTCGTTTTTTTTTTCGTCTCTTTAATTTTTCGTTTTTATTACACTTTTTGTCACGCTTCATTGCTTTATTTGCAGTGTTTTGATTCATAGTTGGGTAGAAAAAAAAAACGAATTAAAAACAGCGTAAAATCCGTTAATGGCATTTTAATGTAATTGATAATGTAAACACCATTAACTCGTACATATTACCGTAAATATTTGGTTATAAATGGTTTAAGCGCTGCCAAACCATTATTCACAGCTGAAGTGCTTGTGCTTAACCAGTCTAATGATGTTGGCGGTTTTGTTATGGTTTTCTGGTTCAACAAACAATGCAGCGTATTGTTTAAAAAATTAATGACTTATAAATATCTGTCTAATTAAATAAGCTACAGTTAGCTAGTAACGATCGGAGGGTGAGAATTATCTGCGAAAAATATTTGAGCACCAATTTCTGAAATGTAAAGTAGCGTAACTATTCATGCAGCATTTTAGGCCGACTTGATGAAATTAATTATAAAGGCATATTAAAGCATTTTAGAGAAAGTTTATTAGATATAGACAAAGCGAAAAATACACAAAAACATACATACGTATTTGCTTGCGCCTGCAGCAGTTTGAATAGACTTACATTAAAAAACGGGTATGTTTTAGGTACTCAGAGAAACGGCCTTTTGCAGAATGCGAAAAAACATATTTCTACAACTACTGATGATCCACAAGAAAGGCGACAACGCCATTCGTGCCAACTACCGTGGGATCAGCATTCTATTTAAGCATAGGTTACAAGATATTATCGAGCGTATTGTATGAAAGACTGAAGCCTGCCGTCAACGAACTTATTGAGCCTTATCAGTGTGGACTAAGGCCTGTAAAATCCACCACAGACCAGGTATTCACAATACGCCAAACCTTGGAAAAGACCCGCGAGTATATACTCGACACATGCCATCTATTTGTCGACTTGAAAGCCGCTTTCGACATCACGAAAAAAAGTTGTCTTTATGCCGCGATGCCCGAATTTGCTATCCCCGCGAAACTAATACGGCTGTATAAAATGACGTTAGGCAATACCAGCTCTATCAGAATTGGGGAAAACCTCTCCGAGCCGTTTGCTACCAAACGGGGTTTCAGACAAGGTGACACCCTTTCGGGAACCCGCTGGTGATAGCAGAGGAAGAGGGAGGCCCTCATTACTATGGCAAGATGAAGTGAAGAAGGACTTGGCATTTCCAATTGACGTCAGTTGGCACAGAAGAAAAACCACTGGCGTGCTTCAATGAACTTGACCAAAAGCGCTTAGGTAGTTACAGCGCCAAATAAGAAAAAGAAGAAGAAGAAGATTGTGAATAAAAAAATAAAAACTTTAAGAATAGCATAAAGTTCTCAAAATAAACGAAAAATTCATATAAAATGACGTTGAAGAAATGGAAAATAAATTTTCTTGTATATTTTTTTCTTCAAGAAAAAATCTCTTCACATTTTTCTTGAGAGCTGTATACTAAGCTTTAACGAAAGAAAATTTAAAAATGACATATTCGCTTATGGCGTATGAGTAACATTCTCTCCTGCACATACATATTCCATACAAAAATTATTACGCATTCTTATTTGTCCATTCACAACTTTTTTGTTTATCTATTTTCTTCGCTGGTAGATCGATTTTTGTTTTGTAAAAGAACAGGCTTTAATGCAAAAGAAAAAATTTAACAAAAATGTGTTATTTTTTATATTTATTCCCTATTAAAATTTAATTTTTTTCATATAAATATAAATATTGTAGGACAGTGATCTCATCTAGAAGAACCGAATGCAGATTCGTAGTCTATGACTACAAATAAAGTTTACGTGTTCGGCGTTTTTTGTGTCATTTCAAAACTTGAGATTTTCCCTACAGTGTCGTTTTCCTCTTAGGTTTGTTAATTTATCTTTTTCGTAGAATGTTGTTGTACTATGTTCTTCTTCTTATTTTCCCTTTCTTATTTGGGATAAAATGCGTGACTTAAACAAGTTTTCCATACGTGTTCTTACTTGGGTTCCTTTTGAGCTTTAGAGGGGCATATAATAATAACATATTGGCGCTTAGACAATATATTAGTGCTTGGCCGAGCTTCTCCTCCGATTTGTAGCGTGCACCTTGCTGTTGTCACACAAAGTGAAGGGACCTGCAGTTTCGCGCCGACTTCAAATGGCGGGGAATGTACCCTTTGCAAATTCTCTCCCTGCACTAATAGTTAAGTTAAACTTATTATTTATATTTTTTTTACTTTTTAGAGACACGGTAAGTTCAAAAAATAGGCGAGCGCTATAAAATCAATTTCAAATGACAAACAACAAACCAACAGACAGCTAGGACAACATTGTCAAGGAAAAAACCATTTTTTCTGAAACTTCAGCTTCCTTGGGTTTCACAGCTGGACACCGGTTTTTTTTTAATTAAAAAATGTTTAACTGAGAAGCCTTAGCCGAAATTTTAAAGAAAAGTATTAAGTGAAATCGTACAAATTAAAGTATATACTAACATTTGGCATCAGCCACTTGATTAAAAATTGCACAAATGATTTTTGGAATGAGCTGTTGAAAGTCGGCAATTACAAGCTAATGGGCCGCATGCACCTTTGTACATTTACATTCCAGCATTAATACCACAAATTGGGTAAATCTGAAGATCAAATGAGGAATAATTTTTCTTATATGGGCATCTGTAGACTCAGCAGTCCAGCGAAAAGCAGAGCCTTCTCTTGCTGCACAATAATCACTCTGTATAAATCTGTACATCATTTGGTACAAAAGCATGGAAGCTGAAAGCCTTGATACAAATGGAGCAATCTTTTGTGTACACTCGGAGGTTTGCCTGCCGAGAGGTGATCGTTGTTAAAAGAAATAAACTTATTTTTGATATTATTCTGACCGGGGTCGAACCTACCGAGTGGAAGTACACACCGCCTTGCGGCCCACCATGCAGGATTTCCTTTCAATCGTTCCATTTATTTATTTTTGTTTTGTTTATTAAAAATATTAACTTAAATGAATAAACATAATTTTTGACGCCACTTTCAAATGGTAACAATTAATTGGCGAGTTAAACGATAACTGCCATTGAGAGCATAAATAACATAGTACAACAAAACCAATGCGAAAAAGTTGAATATTCCTGAATTGAATTGTTGGGGTTGGAAATAAATACGCTTTCATATTTAGATTTATACAAATGATTGCAGTAATTGTGATGATTGGAGAATATTCATATGCGGCAATATTTTTCGCTTGTTGGTTGAGCAATTCTATCAATTACTCGCGCGCTTTTACATTGCAATTGATGCACATTTTCACAAGTATATGTATATGATTGCATGTATTTAATAAATTTGAGCACTCAAAAAATTGGGGGTTTCGTTAAGAAACAAATAGGTATTTTACTTCATTTGTCTTACACTAACTTCGTTGTAAACCGAACAGTGGTCTATAATTACAAGTCCGGCATTTATTTGCAAAAAGCCTCGCAGCTATAGAAAATTATTTGTCAAAAATATAACGAGGGATTTTGATGCATCTTTAGTTGTTTTCAAGAAAAATTGTCGTACAAAGTGGTATGTAATTTGCAAAAAAAAAAGAAAGAAAGCATACAAGTGTTCAAGTGGTTTATATCCTCTCACCGAAGCTAAAATTCTTCCGAGGATTTTCAAAGCACTTTGAAATATGAGGGTATACAATTCAGTACTGATAGTTAGTCGTCTCCCAGGGGAGCATACGAATTTTCGGCATTCCTTTAAGTTTATTTTTAAGTAACTTATACATTTGTAAAAAAATTTCGACGGGTTATCAAAATTTGTTTTTTTTTCATTCTCCTTCAGTAGCTTAAGTACCATCGTGCAGCTTATGTATTGAAAAGCGCACCTTTCTATCACGTTTATCGAACTTTAGCCATTCTTCGAAAAATTCTAAACTTGTAATATAATGAATACGCTCTTAAAAGAATAGTTGTGCTGTATAAAGTGTATATTTTTTAAAACACAAATGATGTTGCTGGAATGTATTCAAAATCTAGCCCGATGGGATGAGTTGACTATTACTTTCGGTTTGTGAAAGGTGTAAAATAATAAAACTAATTATTGATTAATTAATTTTTTTAATATTTTCAAAACCCATTTATACAATATCAGATATATGTAGCTAACAGTTTTTTATTAATATAACACCGCGCGACAAAAACAAAAAAATTTCAAAACACACGAAAGAATCGACATAATCACCAAACTATGGGTCAAATATAGTAAAACTGCGTATTTTGTATTTCACTTTGAGGTCAGGATTTGTTTTCAAAGGACTTTGAAAAAATTTTGAAGATATGATTAATTAAAAAAAAAAAATTATTTAAAAAAAATCAGTGCAATGTAGAATAACAATATGGGTACCAAATGAGAGAGAAAATTCTGTAGAATTTTTAAACAATATTTTTTTTTGGTTTACAAGGACGAGTAAGTATTGAAAATGCGATTTTCATAAATTTTATCTTTTTAAGATAATAAAGTCTGCAGGACGAAATTGGATGATGAGGTCGTGCGTATATTAGCCCTCAAACAATAATTAAAAAAAAAAAATAAAAATAAAAAATATTGCAAATTTTCAAGAATATGAAGGACATTTTCCATACCCATTCGTCCTTATGCATCAAAAAGTTTATTCTGCTATAATTCTACAGAATTTTTTCTTTTGTATGATACCCTCACTGTTACCCTGCATTGCACTGAATTTTTTAAATAATTTTTTTGAATAAACCTATTTTTTAAATTTCAAAGTCCTTTTTAAAAAACCCTGATGTGGGAGAGAAAAATTAAGTACGCAGTTTTACTATAATTTAGTAATAGTAAAAATTCACACAAAATTACACTCTTTAATAAAGATAGGTTTTTAAAAAGTGTAGAAAATCGGCTAAAATATTTTTGAGTTTCAGTGAGATTACACTGTGCGACAAAAACTAAAAAATTATAAAACAATCAATATACCCATGAACCTATGTGCCAAATATAGTAAAACTGCGTGCGAATCATTCACTCAAAAAAATTATTAAAAAAAATCAGTGCAATGTAGAATAAAAATATGGCTATCAAAGAATTAACAAATGATGATTTTGGTTCACAAGAACGAATAGGTACTGAAAGTGCCTTTTTAATTAATTTCATGATTTTAAACAAATAAAGTGAGAATGATGAAATTCGAGGATGTGGTATTAATCCTTAAGATAAAATTATTTTTGTTTTTCAATAAATATTCAAAGTTTTCAAAGATATTCAAGGACAAATTTTTGAAAGCACATTTTCCATTATTATTAGTCTTTATTCACCAAAACATTTTATCTTTCTCAATTCTGCTGAGTTTGATATTTTATTTCATACCCTAATTGTTATTTTTTGTAATTAATCATAACTGTTAAATTTAAAAGTCATTAAAAAAAAATTTGACGTCAGAAAGAAAAACTTAAAACGCAATTTTACTTTTTAGCCCTTAATTTCGCGAATATTGATTTTTCCGTAAGTAAAAATGTACTGTAGCACGGTGTTATAAATTTATTTTTGAACGCCTTCTCAACGCTCAGTAGAATCTTGGGTATAATGAAACTTTTTAGTTGGGGCTTTGCGGATTTCCTTTATGTTAGTAAGTTAAACTTTTCCAGAAATTCGGGAATGAATTTTGTCCACATAGCTTGTTGGATGCGCAACACTGTGCCACATTCGGTGCTTGTATCGAGAACTGTCATTGACTGATAGTTTATGAATGTTAATAGGAAAAATATTTAATTATTTTTAATAATTCATATAACCCATTTGTATTAATTAGCAATTTTGTTGATATACCTTTTTATGTATTTTTAGGTCTTTTTGCAGAAATGATGCTGGTATTTTGGAACGAGTTTCCGTCATGCCTGGACAAATATGGTTTGAAGACAAATCGGCTTCGGCATTTTCAGTGTATTTTTCCGTTCTCTTTCAAAAATCTTTATTTGGCGTATGTACATTTTCATACTCATTTACTGATCTTACTTGCAATTTCTAAGTGGAGTTCCTCAAAAAAATCGAAATTTTTCAATGCTAAACACCCTTCTACAAATTCAATCAACATTCACATTTTTAATCTTTAAGCATTGAAAGCGCAATTACTGAAAGCAAAGAGCCATAACAAGTTTTTTTTTTTTTTAATTATTTTGACGCCACAAACTCGTACCGTTTGCGGTGACTCAGTTCTGGTTAATGAAAATGTAAATTTATGTAGTTGCCATTGCTAAGTACGTAAGAGTATTTGCTATCAACACTTTATGTCATGCCGCCATTGCGTTATGATGCAATATTTATGCGCTGTCTGAGCAACTATCTACTTATATGTAGATGTGTTCATTTATTATATTTATTGTGTATGTATTTTATTTGTTGGCACACCCGCAACTGTACCAGAGTGACCAGATGAAACCAAAAAGTGAAGCCAAATTCGTTTTTAAAAAAGAAAAGTTATGCGTTATGAAAAATTGAAGATAAAATTATGTCAGTATAGTCATTCCTTAAAAACTCGGTAAGTCCCGCAAAGCCGATTTTCTATAAATAAATTTTTAAATCATTTTCATCAAAACACAAAATAGCATCTATCAGGCCAATAACGTCCACACTTCAATATATGCAAAAATTAGTTCAGTTTGGGATAAGAAAAATTCAATAAATTGTATGTAGTACGCCAACAAATCCAATTGCAAAATACGGTTTAAAGCAAATTTCTTAGTATAAAAATTTTTTAAAAAGCTACGAAAGTATTTTCTCAAAGAAATGGTACTTTTCACTGTTATTGTAATATTTTAACGGTAATAGTAGTTTTAGAAATATCACAGCTTTTTAATAAGCTTAGGTACTTATTTTTATAGTTCCGGTTCGAATTTTATTAAAAATATTTTAAGTAAAAAAAAGGCCCGAAAAAATCCCCGAAGTCAGATCTAAATTACTGAGGCTATGATTAAAATTAAATGCTAAATCCAGCCGCAAAAAGCTAATCTGGCCACCCTGGTGGATAAAAAGCCTATATGCATGTGGAGGTGGCCAACACGAGTCTGTCGTGTGACTGTTTTCTGCTTCTGCTTCTCATATCAGAACACCTGCATTCAATTGAAAATTCTGGCAAACTGAACGACTGCTACTTATACCGCTATTGTTGCTGTTGCAACTGTTGTTGTCGTAGATATTGCCAACGGCAAGGTGGTTTGGTTGAAACAACACTGACACAAAAAAATCTCAATTTGACAGCCAATTCATACTCATTCAAACATGATGTTACGTGCGGCTGTGCATGCGTGAGTGATTTAAAACAGTATGAATTAAGTTTTATTGTTGGTTTTTCGAATGTTGGTTTTATTACCAGTACAAGTGTTGTCGTTGCCAGTACGTGACAATTGAAATAGTTGATTTGTTTAATAGAACTTCAATTATTTAAATGTGATTTTTAAATGCCAGAAGACATGATATACGAATTAAGCCGAACTTTACTTAAAGGCACAAGTTTTTTTTTATACCTGGGATACAAAGCAAAATCGCTATTCAATCAATCAATGAGCCAAAAGCTTTCATTTGACACCGCAATATGCAAAAAATGTATTTTTTCGAAAATATTTAAAACTAAAAATGATCAAAAAATATGAAAAATGTATATGTACATGTAAGCTTACCATAAACGAGGATAAGGAGATAATGACTTATTTCTCATCAACATGACTTATCGCCTGCAGAGACTAATGGCGCATACAAACTAAGCGTTTTTGAGTCTCTAAGTAAACTGTAAGCTCTACTATCATTAAACAGACATTCGCAAAAAAAAAACTTAAGGACAGATTTGACTTTGAATATTTTTTTAATGTTTTTTTTTGTTATTCATGACCTTATAACAATTGTATTAAGAAACTTTTATTGAGCTTGAAAACGGCTCAATAAAAATTGTTGGGTATTTTTTTAATCTTTTTATTTGTAATCAAACAAATGCGAAATTAACTCCAAATGTTCAATGTAAACGATTGCGTTTTATGAAGAGCTCTTTTTAATTATCACAACGAAACTAAGTTTCAAATGTGCCCCTTTAGATTAATATGCATGTCATTTGAGAATATTCGGTCACGGTTCATAGGAGATACGAATTTTTTTGTGCTAAATCCTAAAAGCTCTGAAGCACTGTGTGGGGCCTTGAAGTCGAAAATTTGTTAATATAAGGCTGAGTTAATTAGGTTGGTGTGATATATGTAGCATTAAGTAAAATGTTGCGGCAAAATGCACTAAAATGTCATTATTTTGAAGAGATTTCTTTAGCAAACACTATTTTTATAGTACCGGTCTCAAGAAAATATAAACTTGTTGGTCGGAAAACCACAAGGCTAGATGGTGCCAGCATTACTCACCAAAAAGAGGTTAAATTTCTAGTGGTGATACCAGACCAAAAACTACTCTGCAAAGCACTCGTAGAGGAAACCACGAAGAAAACTATAAGATATTTTATGACGGGTGGGTCAATGGCAGGAAAGAGCTAGGAATGCTTCCCAAAAATGCTAATATCGATCTATGTATACAGTTGTAGTACTACCCATGATATCTTACCGAGCTATCATATGGGTCGATAGAACTGCACAACTTTGGGCAATCAAAGCGCTCACCGAAATACAAAGGCTGGCATGCGTATGCAAACTAGAGCCATGAGCCCCTCTTCATATATATATTGAGACTCAGGCGGAAAGAGATCTACTGAGGATGAATGGTACCAATATCGGGACAGAAGGGTTTCTTAGTCGTAGGAAGATCGATATTCTGACGAAGAAGTGACCTGAAATTGCAATACCGAGGGAAACCATGCATTCAAAGTTCAGATTTACAAAGAGGTTTAAAACTGATTTGAGTTGTAAAAACAGCTAGGCAGGTATATCCAAACACATCGCATAAATCACCTGGTACACTGATGGCTCATTGACTGATGAGGGTACCAGGATAGGTGTAGGTGGACCAAGGTTGAGATACTCGGAACCTAGCTGACAGCCAACCAGCTATTGAGGCCTTCAAGTCTCATCAAGTAACATATAAACTGGTGCTGGGGATTTGATAAGCTGGATATTCTAGGTCTGATCCATCGAGTTTGGGTTCTGTGGATTCCGGGACGTATTGATAATGAAGAAAACGAGATTACTGATGACCATTTGAAAGAAAGAAGCATCAACCATGTTCATAGCCCCAGAGCTATTCTGTGGCATTGAAAAAGAGGCACTCTCTTCAATATAGCACTTTTAGGAACATATAACCTTAACGCTTTAAGGAATGTATGAGCCTATCCGAGAATAACTTAAGAATTATTGCTGGAGCCCTAACAGGACCCTGCCGGCTGCACCATCACCTGGCTAAACTGGGAATTTACTCACAGGTGCGATGCAGATTTTGCAGGACAGATATCGAAACTGCACAGCACATCTTGGAAAGATGTCCTGCACTGATGCACAAATGCAAAATACAACTTGGTGAAATACTAAAGATACTGGTTTAATACACATACTATAACTCCATGAAGGGGATCACAATATATCTTAAGGTCGCAGTTTTTTATCCCCAACAATAATAATATGTACACTATTCCATCGTTCAGGGATTTTTGAGAAGAGAGGGTTCCGCTAAAAAATTGTGAATAAAAACGCGATTTGTATAGGTATTTTTAACACGAATTGGTTTTGAAAAGCTCTGTTTCCAAGCTGAACTATAGGAGGGTTGCCACCTCTTCAAAAAATCATATTAGGTAAGAGAAATATGTATCACCATATGGGTGCCAAACGAAAGGGGTTTCAGAAATTAGTAGTTTGAAAATATTATAATAGGGTAGACTCCTGCTTGAAATGTCGAATTTAGTTTACCTATACACATGTTATTCGAAATATCAAAATATGGATGTAAGACGAAAGAGTGTTAAGATATCTTTAGTTTTAACGCCAAGAATATTGTTATTGTGTTGGAAAAGGGTTGCCACCTGTTTTAAAAGTTAAATTCAAATTGTTTTATAGGTTAAATGAATTATTAAAACTAGAGTGCCAGTTACTGTCGAAATTCGACAGTTTTTCTAGTTTTTAGGAGCCTTGGAGGGGTTTTCTACAAATTAACTTACCGGAAAATCTTCTGCTTTGGAACGAAAACGTAACTAAATTTTTTTTTATCTCAGAAGGTCTTGACTTCGGCAGGACTTGGAATTGGCCCGATACATTCCAGTTTATCCATAAATTTCAATGATTTGATACATATCGATAGTTCGATGAAGTTCGAAAACACTAAAATTCGATAACTCAACAAAATTCGTTAACTCGACCAATTTCGATAACTGTGAAATTCGAGGGCTCGATAAATTTCTATAACTCAAAAATGTAAGCTCTTTGGATACCTTTATAAATTATTACTTTTGACAGCTCCACATTTTTCGAAAGCTATCGAAAAATTTTGATAACTTGTTACATTCTGTTAACACGATAAAATTCGATAAGCAGTGATAAATCGATAAGCTTATATAACCTGGAAGTTTCAATAAATCGATACATTTTGAAAATTCCATAAACTTCGATTCGATGAATCAACCAATTTCAGTAGATCAATAATTATCGATAACTCTGTAAGTTAAAAGAACTCCATACATAACGACAACTCGAAAAATTTCGTTAAGTCTATAAATAATGATAATTCAATAAATATCGATAACTTGATACATTTCTTTAACTTGACCAATTTCGTTAATCCCACACGTTTTTATAGCTCGATAACTATCCGTATATTTCGACAACTAAGTTTCTGTGTCTATAAATTTCGACAACTCAATAAACATTGATCAATTTGAATAATTCGATACGTTGCGACAACTTAATAAGCATGGATAAATTTCGGTTATCATAAACTTCGATGATTCGATAAATTTCGGTACCTTTTATGGCTGATTTTATTTCGATTCCTATCGGAAATTTTCAATTCGGTTACCCTAATTCTTATGTATTTCTCATTTTCTCCATTTTCTTCATCTTTATATTTATCTCTATTTCAAAGTTTAATTTCAAATACGAAGTAAAAAACAATGTGAGAAAGAGTTTAAATTGAACAGGTTTCAAAAACAACCATACACAAATATGGAAATTTTTAAACGACGATTTTCAACCAATTTCGAAACTATAAAAACTCCTCATCTACAGAAAATTACCTTTCCAGCGGTGTTTTTGGTTTTGAAATCGGTAAATTTACCTTGGTCTTCATCTTGGTTTTTATCTTTCATATCTTTGCTTTTATCCTTCTCTTTATCTATTCACGTAGATGAGATGAGGTGCGATGACGTGATAAGATTTGACGTGATTTTATGTGATGTGGTAGGATCTGATGTGATAGGATGTCATATCATGTGCTGTCATATCCTGTGATGTCATGTCATATGATGTCATCCCATATGATGTCATATCATGTGATGCCACGTCATGTACTGCCATGTCATGTTATACGATGTCATATCATGTGATGTTAAGTCATATGATATCATGCCATATAATGTGATGTCATATCATATGATGTCATGTCACGTGATATAATGTGATGTGATGTGATCACATTCCACGTTCCGCTTATTATATCGATAACCCTGTCGACAACTGTGTCGATAAAAATACCGATAACAATATCCATAAACATATAGAAAAATTTAACGATTGCAAAATCGATTGATTCATCGTTAAATATCACAATCGTCAGTATCGATTATTATACATATCAATATCAATTGCTAAATCGATAACAAAATCAAGTATTTAATCGATTATTATACCGATAACAATATCCATTATTGTATCGATAACAATATCGATTATTATATCGATAACAATTTCGATTATAATATCGGTTATAACAGCGGTTATTTAACCAATAACAGTATCGATAACAATATCAATTATTTTATCGATAACAATATCGAGGTTTATATCGGTAAAAATATAGTTTTATATCGATAACAATATCGATCTTCAACCTCATCCTGTTCTTCATATTTATCTTTATTTTTGCATATTCCTCTTCACATTTACCTTAAAATGTTTAAATTTACCTTGGTCCTCGTTTTTGCCTTTATCACTAGGCATCTTTGTTTTTGTTTTTATTCTCAAACCGCTAAGCCGCTAAGAATCATTTCCATGGGAATTATTCCCCTTGAATTTGAAAATTTACTCCCCACCAACCGACTGCCGCTAAAGAAGTTTCACTTCAAAAAGTCAAGAAATTTGTTTACCCTTTCAGTTACCCTAATTCTTATGTGTCTGTCATTGTCTCCATTTTCGTTTTTATCTTCACTTTTTTTTTGACTTCATCGTTATCATTTATTTCTTCATCTTCATATTTATCTTTATTTCAAAGCTTAATTTCAATTGTGTAGTGAAACAACAGGCGAAACATGTCAAATTGAACATGTTGCAGCAACATCTATACACAAATACGGAAATGTTTAAACGACTGTTTTGGCCGTAATTTTCAACCAATTTTCAAACCACAAAAACTCTCATCTACGGAAAAATGCCTTTCCAGTAGTGTTCTTGGTTTTGAAATCGGTTTGTTAGGATCGCTAATGGAAGGCGGACAAAATTTATGTTAGCGTATTAATATATGGATATCAATCGAAGGGGGTTTGAAAAATTTTATTTCTGAAGTTTATTTAGCGGGGTTGCCACATTCGTGGAATCGTCATCAATTAATTAAAATGTGTATCGCAGTGTCCGGCGAAGGAGAGTTAACAAGGATGAAGCTTGAAAATATTTTTGAAGAGGGCTGCCACCTGTTTGAAAGGTCTAACTCAATTAACTAACTCAAAAAGTATATGTAATAAAAAAATACCGTAGTCAAACGAAAGAAACATTAAGAAGTCTTTAGTTTGAACATTTGGAATGTTTGAAGAGGGTTGTCACGTGCTAAAAAAAAAAGTAAGATGCAAATTATTCAATAATGTTCTTGCTAAATATTCATACACTCATTCACTTATATAAGCTTACATTTATGGACTTTGACATTGGCATTTGAATGCTTCCTCACTAAAAAATAATTGAGTTTTTAATAAAGTTAACGTTTATAGCCCCTAAAATTACTCAATTTGCAATTTCCACAATATTATCTTTCTCGTTTTGCTATTTTTTGCTTGCTGCAAATGCGATTACGAAATTCCCAGCGCAGCTAAATTGTAAATACTTAACTCGACTGCAATGCCATTTGCGATATGAAGCGCTAAAATTTTTGACGTTTTGACAGTTTTGATGCGACAATTTCTGTGGCGTCGTTTGTCATGCTATTTTTGTTGCTTTTGCCGCATGTGGCACATAATCACTTTACTGGTAACTTGCGGTGGCTGCTGTTGCAGTCAATTCGGAAAAGTGATTGTCACTCGATTTGCATTCAGCGGCGGCCATCTGAGCGTCACTGCCGCCACCAACACACACAACACATACACGTACGTATGAGCATATGCTAGTAGGTACCGCCACTGCGATTTGTCATTCGAAAAAACAAAAAGTTTTTAATTGCCGAAATAATGGGAGCAATGAACCGCAATGGTTGGGTGACTTTGCGTGCAATTGGCTTTGTTCAGGGTTGTAAACTAAAGAAACAGAGCAGAAGATGAGTTTGGGTATTTGATTATTTTGACTTGAAACTTTCTTCATTCAGATTAGAATTTAATTTCATTTTAATAAGCCAGCTAGAAAAATATATACGAAAACGTGTCCGAAAATGGAAACAATAAAAACCGGATGTTTCATCCGTTTTCCGATTCCGTTTTCGGTCGTTTTTCAGATCCATTCTCCCACTAAAGTGTTCAGAAAAATATCGGAAATGGTGATGAAACGTATGCGCTTTCGGCTGTTTGCCTGAAATTTATCTGATTAAATTTTTCACTGAAAACGATTTCATTCTGAACTTCACAGAAACTTTTTCGTAGTTATAGGAAACATAAAAAAAATGTATGACTGAGCAATTATTTAAATTTTAATAAATACTTTTTATGTGTCTAATTTTAATGTGTTTCTTCTGGCGGCATTCGAACGTGGGACCTCTTGAAAGCAATAAAATAGTAGCACGCTCCTCTGCACACTGAGCTACTGCCGAATAAGTATGCATGTTTGCAAATATTCTATTTGAACAAGTATTTTATAATTTTTTTGAAATAACGTGATAACATTTTTCGAATACGAAAAATTAACAAAAATAGAAATCGTGTTCGGAACCTTTCCGGGTACGAAAAATGAACGAAAACCGGCTACGTTTTTCTGCTGGCTGTGAAATTACATATTTACATACTTACATATGATTGTACATACATATGTACAAAAAGTGATCATTCGGCTTTACCTCTGGAAAACCACAGTCAGTAGTCGATTATATGATGAAAGGAGACAGTGAATGGGCATCAATTAGCGACACACTAACTTCAGTTCTGAAACAACTGAGGAGCCTAGAGCGGCGTATCACCCGTGATTAGACCAACTCGAAGCGTATCCGCGGATTGCAACTAAGCAGGATGTTCACCAACCAAAGGGTAGGCATGGACTGGAACCTAGGCCGTTCCAACCGCCAAGACAGTGCGGATTTGAAATTCATGCATCCGAAGAGCAGGTGCGGCGCGGATTGGAACCTAGGCCGTTCCAGCCGCCTAGTCTGTACGTACTCGAAATTCGTGCACTCGTTCCAAAGGAAATGCGGTTTGGAACTTCACGCACACGAAGCCTTGGCGCCGATTGGAAGGTACGCTGTTCCAGCCGCAGAGGCAGTATACATACGGCTTGCAACTTGTTTCTTGCGTAAGCCTGCTCAATGCAATACCATAGACAAAAAGCAGCTATTAGGCATGCCACGATTTTAAGTTATTTTCTCTTACTGTTTATAAGTGAAATTGTAAGTTGCATTCGTATCTAAGAGATAAATAAATAGTCTAAAAATGTGCTCTCTTTAATCAAGACGTGACAAAACCTATTAGGTGTAGCCCAGGACTGAGTACAACCTACCGGAACGAACGTGCGAGCCTAGTGCTAAAACCGCCACCCGACGAAGTACTTGACGGTGTTACTGGAGTGATCGGTATTAGGACAGTAGGAGGTTTAGTTGGGTTTAAAGCCCCACATAGACGGGTATAGGCTTTCGATGCTTCCTCCTCGTAAAATAAATGAGTATGTGTAGTACGACCTTTATACCGAGACTTAACCGCGAAAAAATGTGAGCGACATTTTTTGCAAATTTTAGATGCATTTCTGCATCAAAAGAAAAATTTTGAAATAAACTAGCTTACTTTTTCGCGGTTGAGATCGATATTAATTACACAAAAAATTTGTTAAAGGCATGTCGAAAAGTAAAAAAAAATGAAAATAAGGATTATGGAAAGCAAAGCGAAATTGTGATGAATGTGTACAGGGTAGTGAGGCCTTTTGAAGGATATGATGAGAGGGCCAGAAAGTCACGACTGCAAAGAGCTTGAGGTCCTGACCGTCAGACAGAACCAAAATAGTTTCAAGACCGAGAATTTTTTCAGCAAAAGCAAAGACGGGAGTCTGGTTTCAGATGCCTGGACCATAAGAAGGAATGTTGTACTCTCGCAGCCATTGGGCAGATATTCAAACCAACACACAATTTCTCGTTGATTTGAATGCCACTAGCATAGCGCTGAATCATTGGGCATCATGCATAAAAAGTGAGCTTAAGGTCAGACTGATTAAGTGAGCTGAGAGCATGAGGCGCATTGATGATGATGTGCTGTATGAAACGCTCAAGTTTTGATTTTTTGTGTATCATAAATGAACTGTAACGTAACTTGGAAAAATATTGCGGCTTTTACCGTGTCTTGAATTTTTTGCTTACCACTATTAGCAGATTTCAACATATCCTACAATGCTTCATGATAATTTTTGGCATTTTGTGTATTAGGCAGGCTGTCTTAAGTGAAGCCATTTTAACCCTCTACTGCATGAATTATGAACGAGATGAAAAACAAAATTTTAACCCTGAAAAACACGTTATTTACGTATCAATAAACCTATATTGAAAGCAAAAACGCCTTCAAGTCATTTATTTTAAATTTTATTTCGCAAAGAAATATATATACGGATTTTTTTTTTTAAACAATAGAAAACAGTTGGGTAGCGGTAAACTAATTAGTGATTGACACAGAAGAGGATGTGTGAATTAAGAAGATATTTTTTATTTTACAAGAACAACCTGCGTTTTTCATTAGTTTTTCTTTTTTTTTGCAGCGTACATACATACGCTTTTCGACCACACACACAAAGCAGAGGTTATATTCAAATGTCATCTAACCATGGGGAAACCGATTACGTTCCGTTATTCGCAGTTAACTTCTCAATGCATTTAATTAGTTTGATTAATTTTTATAACTCTCGTTAGGTGGGGAAAAAATGCCAAAACACTGACAGAATATTTCGTTTCGTATGCGGTAGAGGGCTAATAAAAAGCCCTTAAGTGTATGCCTATTAGAAAGCGATTTTGGCCGAGTTCAACAAATCAAGCCAGTGGTTTCTCTTCTGTGTCAACTGATGCCAATTGGAAATGGCAAGTGAAGCCAAGTCCTTCTGAAGTTGATCTTTCCATATAAGAGGAGGGTTCCCTCCTCATCTATTGTCACCACCGCACAGTGGTTCAAAACTGGCATTTACTGTTCATAATTCACTGGAACCTTAATTTTTCAATCAATTCGATAATTTTTTTCTTTGTAAGCTTACAAAATTTGCAAGAGACCGAGAGAGGCCGATTTTTTAATTGTTATTTCCATGTATTTGATTTTTTAGTGCAAAAAAGTGCTGACCCAAAATTTTTCTAAGAACTGAAATAAAAATTTTAAATTTGGCAATTTTTTTTATAACATTTACAATTGTTTTCAACTAGTTTTTACTATGGAGTATTTATTAACTGGAACAGGAGAATAGATTTTCTTCGAAAATGCTGATTCTACAACATTTGAATATATCGTTACTCGGGCCTCTAACCAGGTGGTCGTCATATGCATCTCAACCAATGTTGCTGTCCTTTATTGTTATTTACTTAGCTTGTGGAGGCTGAACTAGTCCTGCACTCTTCGATCTTTAATTGAAAGTGGCGTGTCTATTAATTGTTCGTATACGTTCTTGAAACTCGACAGGAAGCCTTGAATGGTTAGAGGCTTCGATTCAAGTCCTGTGATTAATGGATTTCGCTCACATTCTTCCACTTCCTTGTTTACACATTTCTTCCGGAAGCTTTTACAGAACGAGGCTCTAATCAGCCCCGTTTGTTCGCTTTCCGAAGGATGTTTCATGCTTAGCTGCATTGGATTTCGAAAAAAATGTCTTGCATTACTAAGCGAATCTATATGAATATAGTAAGTCTCAAGAATTGATTTAATGACTCACTAAATTTCCGCTAATTTTGTATGCAAATTTTTCTTGCACTCAAAGCCGCTTACGATGCTGCATCAAAATGGTGGCTTCCAAAAGAAAAAAAAAGAAATCATCTAAAACATTTAAAGTGGTTGGGAAGTTTCTATACAAGCATTGAAATTGCAAATAATTTTATGATGTGCGGGGTTTGCGAAGAAGTAAAAGTAGTATCAAAATTCAAGAATTTTTAATGTAGTTGTCGAAAAAGTGTTTGGCCATTCGAATTTATGTTAATAGTTTTTATCTGTTTCGAACATGGTTTGAAATGTTAAGCACTTGCTCCACTTTTGGGAGCACAAGTATATCTACATTTGTATTTTTGGATGCATGTAAATAAGTATGTATGTATACATATACTTGTTAATAAACAATAGAAAAAGGTCTATTGTGTCGCACATTCTCTAAGGTTGTCAAGCAACTGCCTGAGCATGCTTTAAAGTGACATCTCATTGAAGTACTAAATTTGGTTTGTGACTAAGACGGGGCGGATAAGATGTAACATTACTGTGTGAGACGGGATATGTACACACATCAGTCGCTCATTTTGCATAGTATGACTAGTAACTATTTTCTACTTTGGAACTACTTTTTAGCATGTTGATACGTATTCTTGTATGTACATTGTACATATGTAGATATGCGTTCAGAAAACAATGCCTTTCAGCTGCGCATTTGATTGCTTCCGCGACTTGTTTGGCCCGCTTCCGCCGCCATCAACTCAACAACGCTGTACAATTTGTAAATGCTAATTTGTCAGACCTAGAAACGTATTTGTCAGCAACGAAACCCAGTGGGAAAATGGGAATGCATTACCTTTTTCCACTAAAAAAAGATTAACTACTACGGCTGAACGAAAAGATGCATCGCAATGTAAGCGGGCGAATGATGTGTAGTTTTAAAGCAACAAATAAAAAAAATAATTTGGAAAACTAACTCAAGTATGTTATTTTTTAAGTTATCTCAACAGCTGCTGTATCCGAATGGATGCGTGTTAGACTGCCGTGTTGTTGGTCACGGGTTCAAAACCTGTGGCACGGACTTAATTTTTTATTTGTATTTTTTTTTTAGTTATATTTATAGATTCCATTTATAGTTTCGTAAAGCGACATGCGACACATTACTTTTCGCATTCCCAGACATTAACTTTTCCCACTGGGAATATACGCACTCATACATAAGTTTTAAAGACGTACGAAATTCCGATTTACAATGAAATAATATTTGATCCTCTTATAATAAGCATTCTAACCTCATCGTTTAATATTTGCATAATTTTACAAGTGCAAATATGTAGTAATGTGTAAATATTGGTTACTTAGATTTCATAAACATATCTTTTTTTAACAAATGATCTCATCGCAATGCCAAGTATTGATGATTTATGCAAATTCATTGTTGAATTTAAAAGTACTTATGTACGTGTGAAAAGATGAAAGCAAACCGCAACATAATTTGGGCAGGTTACTTACATATTTGCGACCATATTTACATACAAATGTATGTATACAGGTATGTATGTAGGTATACTTATATAGAAGGATCGGCATGTGTATTCTGATTATAAGTAGAAATATATTTGGTTTGACTTTGAGGTGTGTACTCTTAGTTTGTAATTTATTTATGCAATACTGGCGTTCGGACAACAGTCTGCTGTCACTATTTGTGACGTGTGATTGCTTTCCGAAATCTGGCTGTTAGTACTAGTAGTCATATTGAATCAGACCTTAAAATGCGATGCGAAAAAATAAAAGTTTTTGATGTGTAAACGTCTTAGCTCTCGATAAGGGTAAAATTTGCCTAGACCTAGCAGACAATTTGTAACTAGTTATCGTGTAACCCACTAGAAAATCTGTAATTACCCGTTTCGGTATTATTTCGCGACTTGTTCAGCACCTTATCGAGTATTACATCGCGGGGTAGGAGAGCGATTTTTTAGTTGCCGCTATTAATACTTTGTCTCTATGTCGATCTTCAGCTCGTCTCATAGCCTCGAAGTTACGCAGCTTTCGTTGTATGTATGTATACAACTACATCGCATACTGCATTCCACACCGTTTCGGACTTCATTATTGCATCTACTATATTATTCGGCTGCCCCTCTCATTTTCAGAGCGTGGACATTCAAAGAACGCATGTTTTGGGTCCTCCTGGACGTCGCATACTGGGCACGAATTGGCGTCGTCGTGACCAAATCGGTGAAAGTAGCTTCTATAACCACCATGTCCGCTCAGGAATTGCGTTCAATGGAAGTTTACCTCCCCGTCCTTCCGTTGCAACCACGTGGCGATGTTTGGAATCAACGTGTGTGTCTATCTTCCCTTCGTTGAAGTATTCTAGCGTTCATTTGCCAGATCTGTCTTGTCTTAAAAGCGCTGATGACTCTTAAGGCACTTAGCCTGTATACGGATGCATACACGCGATTGTATGCGAGTGCGCCCATATCGGGGCTGCGTATAGAAGAGATGAACGCACCACTTTCGATAACAGATGCCTTTTGCTACTTCTTGGGCCGCCAAGATTAGAGATAATTCTGGATAATTAACTGCTCGTTTTCGATGCCTTATATTCAGCATATTACGCATGTAGCCGAAGGCTTAACCTGTCATCGATAATCACTCTGAGGCACATGATATGCCGACTTGATTGAATTACTGCGTTGCCAACGATGAATTCAGCAGACTCTGGTTTCTTTCGGCTATTCACTAAAAAACCTTAGCTTTTCTCTTCTGCTAACGTGAGTCCAACCTTTGACATCCACTGACGAATACTTTCGATGGAAACATTCGATTTCCTTTCTAGGTCCTGTATATGTTTACTAGTAACAATAAAGGCCAGGTCATCCGCAAAGCCTATAAGTTCAGCTCTTGCTGGAAGAGTGATGCCGAATACTCGCGGTCACTGCAATTTGTTTTTTCGCCAATTTTAGTGTTATATATAAGTATACGGCCCGAGAGATAGCTCCGTATAATGTTCAAGATGTAAAGTGGAACGGACATGTTTTCAAGAGCTTGGATAATTTGATTCAAATCGGCGGTATTAAACGCGTTCCTGGTGTCCAGCATAAAAATGCCGCAGTCTCGTTTTGCTCCCCATTTCCTTATATTTAGCTGCTTGTTGAGCTGTTGAAACCACCAAATCGATCGCATCCAGTGTTGATCATTGTGTATACCCTTAGAATCAATAGAAGAAGGCGGGCCACGTCCACTTTTTCTTTTTGTTTTAAAGCTGAACGGGCCCTACTTACATATGTCCAAACAATTTAGGTTGCCAAAGGAACTCGAACAATTTTAGCAGTTGTTTTCCTAAATTGTAGCATTGCTGCAAATTTCAAGTGGAATATGTATTTGTTTAGGTACTAAAATTTAGGTCAACTCGCACACAGCCTTAATAGTGTAGCTAACTAAATCAACAAAACCAAATATATTCTAATATCAGATTTGCTTTTCGAGGATTTGTTTGTATGTGTGTGTGATAAAAATTCAACAAATCTGTGGTGTTCATATTATGTTTTGCGTAGAATATTTTTCAAAGTCGTCGAAAAACTTAGTAGGTCATTGTGGTCACCTTTTTTCTTGCAACCAAGTGACTTATTCATGTAGGACTTTATAACATACTAGTTTGTCATAGAAGAAATATTAGTTACGTTTTTTCAGTATTAAAGCCAAAAACAATTTTTATTTTACGAAGAATTTTCGTAATCGTGAATTTCAGACTCTCACCCAATGTCACTTCGTACTTTGCAAAGATCGCTAATTTTTTTCAATGTTTTTGATTTTGTGAATTACGAGTGTGTCATTATTGCGATTGCTTTTCAAATTCACGCTCTGCTGACCTCACAAATGCCATGTAGGCCAATCGGATAATTTTGACATTGCACTTGACACCGGTTCTCACTGAAACATTTATAATAAAATTTTTTTATATAGTTTTTTGTTTGTTGTTATCACATTTCTAATGCTAACATTTACAATGCTAAAATTGCATGAATGGCACTTTTAGCGCGAAGTGCTAATTATTCTTTTTTATGCATCAGTGCACATAAGGCTATTGTTTCAACACAACAAAATAAAAAAATGAAATTAAATTTGCTCGTGAAACTGCTCAATGAAAAATGAAATCAAATGTTTAAGCACCATGTTATTTAAAAATGAAGGTTTGGTTAACTCTACGTAGTGGTTCGACGAAAAAATATATTAACATGTAAAAAGGTAACTCTAACCAAATTTCTTGTGGCTGGATCGCAAACCATTGGGGTTTTTGGTTGAGTTTGATGCGATGACTACTTGTTGGGATTTCTCTAATCGATATTGCATCATAGAGCCAACCATTGACAGCATTACTGGATCCTTTTTGTCTATTTATATGAGTTTATTTTTGTAATTTGGTGTTTTGAGCTTTGACCCTTGGAGCACATAATATATTACACTTGAAGGATCTATAAGTTATTACAAGGAGTTTCATTATCATAATATCACAATAAAATATTTAAAAATAAATATTACACCGTGCAGTGTAAGATTCGGCCGATCTAGCTCCTTTTAATTCTGCCATTCGAAAACTATTGAAGATACATAGATTCATGAAATTTTGCACAAATACGGCATAAGATAGGCGAAGCTTTATATAAAAAAATTGGTCATTTAGGCACACCACTCATATAAATGTAATTTTTAAAATGCAATAGCTGAGATATTTAAATAACTACAAAAGCTACAATGCCCTAAACCTATAGTTGAAATAGCCTTATAGCAAGGAGCGCCAGTCACTGTCGAAATTGGAGCGTTTTTCTAGTTTTTTTGAGACCCTTTGAGAGCCTTTCTAACTTAGCACGTCGGTTAACTTATACTTAAGTTACATAATTACTTACCCAAACATTTCCTGCTTTGGAATAAAACGTGGCTACAATTTTTTATATCTTTGAAAGTCTTTGAAGCACTTTGGCAGCACTTGGAATTGACTCGATATATTCCCGTTTGTCGACAGATTTCGATAATGTGATACATATCGACAATTCAATGAATTTCAAAAACACTAAAATCCGATAACTCAAGAAAACTCGATAGCTCGACTAATTACGATGAATTTCGATAACTGTGCATTTCGAAGGCTCGATAAATCTCGATAACTGAAAAATGTATACATGTACCTCAGTACAAATCGAGAAATCGACAAATTTTGGATTCTTCTATAAATTACGATAGCTCGGTTAATTTTGATAGCTCAATATTTTTCGTAAGGTATCGACAAATTTTGATTACTGGTTACACTCTGGTAACACGATAAAATTCGATAAACAGTGATAACCTGTTAAAACCTATATAACCTAGAAATTTTGATAACTCGATATATTTTGAAAATTCCAAAAACTTCGATTCAATAAATCTACAAATTTCAGTAAATCTATAAATATCGACAACCGATAAGTTAAGTAAACTTGATGCATTACGATCACTCGATAAATTTCGTTAACTCTATAAATTATGATTATTCAATAAATATCGATAACATAATAAATTTTATTAGCTTGAAAAATTTCGATAATCCCATACAGTTTTATAGCTCGATAACTCTCATTAAATTTCGAAAACTAAGTTTCTATGTCTATAAATTACGGCAACTCAATAAACATTGATAAATTCGAATAATTCGATACGTTACGATAACTCAATAAACATGGATAACTCGATAAATTTCGTTAACTATATACTTCGATGATTCGATAGACTTCGGTTACTTGATAACTTTCGATAACTGAATTCTTTATGATTGTATTTATTTTGATTCATACCGAAAAATTTCAATAAATTTTGTTACCCTTTCAGTTACAGTAATTCTTATGCGTTTCTTATTAGTGATATTCGCGCTTCTGTGTATTCGCTGTATCCTGCGTAAGCGTAACTGGACGGGCCTGTAGTTGTTGTTGCATGTGTGTTTGATGTACCGCTAGCAACAACAAATCACGCGCTCATGCAGTTACGATTACACAACATACAACGAATACACATAAGAGCGAATTCCCCTATTGTTTTAATTTTCGTCTTTATCTTCAATTTTATCTGCACTTTTTTGTCTTAATCATTATCATTTATTTCTTCATCATCACATTTATCTTTATTACAAATGTTAAGTACCAATACGAAGAAAACGAAAACGCGGAAACAACTCAAATTGAACAACACTTTTACACAATTTTGGCCGTAATTTTCAACCAATTTTGAAACCATGAAAAATCTTCTAATCTAAAGAAAAATACCCTTCCAATGGTAAAATTGGTTTGGTACAATCACCAAAGCGTATTAATATACATATGTATATGTAAGCAGGACCTGATACTTATCAAATTTTTCGGAAATGGGCGTGGTTTCGCTTACTTATGGTTGAATTAAACGTAACCAAATTCTGTGTAATGGCCTTCGATTTGGCTCAAGCACGAAATTTAATTTCATACTACTTAAAGCTGACAGAAATGGCCTTAAAATTAAAAAAAAAATCCAATTTTTGGGCGTGGCAAATATCGATAAAAAGTCAAGTTTGGTCAACAAAGTTCCTTATACGTTCACTATTTTTAGCTCTAATTACAAAAATTAGATATCATTAGAAGGGTTATAAATCAGGCTATCTATCTTCAAAAGAAAAAAGTAAAATCACCCAAATTTGTCCCGGTCTAGATCAAATGCAAAAGAATTATTCGAGGAAAATGAAATTCCCAGTTGGCTTGAAAAAAAAAAAAAATTTCTTCAAAACCAGTACTTTTCAGCAGCGAATTTTATCGGATAACCAACGGAAAAAAACTATAATTTATCAGACACTCTTTAATTTAGGGAGAAGAGCACCCTTTGAAGTTAATAAACTGCAACGCTCCATTTTATAGACAAATACGTTTTATTTAACTTAAAATCGGTAGCTACATATGTAGAAATATGCACATTTTCATATGTTGGAAATATACTCACACGACTGTAACAAAGACCGGAAATTGCAGTGCAATAACTTCTCAAAGTCATCAATAACCCGCACGAAAAACTATAAAAATAGGATTTATATTTGTTTGCAACAGAGTAATCAATGCCAGTATGCAAGTGCAAGGCCACACAAAAAGGTTTAGCTGCCTCTTTACTTCGTTATTTATACATACGTATATATGTGTATATATATTTTGTGTAGCTTTCAGGGCGGACAGCTATATTTCCGGTTGACTTGCATTTGAAAACGGATGGCAAAGTGCAGTATGTATATCGAATGCATTTGCCACGATGAAGCGCCAGTGGAGCAACTCGAAATTACCAGACTGTTTTCAAATGCATTCAAAAGCTCCTAACAGTTACAGCGATATACAGTTGCGGTATGTCTAGGTCTTGTGACGCCAAGTCTGGCAAAAATTGGGCGCATAAACCTTTGCTTTTATCTCTGCGTTGTGGGTGTTTTGCATTCAAAGGAAGTGTTTGGCATTAGAAAATGTGCTAAAGAGGGTAGTGAATGAAGGCGATGTACAAGTATATAGACACACATTTTGTGGCATCAACACTCTTTTTTGGCTGATGCAGTGGTTATTTGAATTGTAAAGTTTTTTTGACTGCAGTTGATTTATCAGTGAAAAATAAATGCCGGGTGCAATCGTTCGCAAAAGATATGTGTAATTATACACTTTTATAATAATATTTCACTGAAACTTTTATTTACCAAAGATAGTCTATATTTATCTAAATATGTAAGCTACACAGGATCAATGCCATTCGCAAAACGAATCACTCCAAAATTCTATATTGGGCGTAAGGCATGGCCTATGGCATTGGCAATGCACGAGAAATGGGGAAGGCGAAATACAAAAATCTGACTAGTGAGGGGTAACTCCGGGATACCCGCAAGGAAATATAAAATGAACTGTTCTCTTTTGTTTGATTTGTTTCCAGTTATACCCTATGAGATTAGTTGCGACCAATTAATGCACACTTGCTGCTGACAATCACCTTAATTTACTACATTTATAGGCTAAGATAGGAAAAAGTCTTTTGTCAGATAAATAAAATGCAGATAGCAAGATAGATCGAAAGACTTTTGTTATTCTAGCACAAAACCCCTGGAAAACAAGTAATTTTTAGCAAAAAAAAACCGACTTAAAAAAATATATATGTATATACTAGATCGCCCTCACCCGCTTCGCTGAGTGTATGAAATTTTTTCGTGCTACATTGAATAAAATTTATTTCAAGAAAATTCAATTCAAAAACAGGAGGTTTAAAATTTGTTTAACCATCTTCAAAATATTTTCAAACTAAAACTTTCTTAAACTTCTCAGTTTTCATACTTTTTCAACTCAATTGAGATTTTAAACAGAATCCCCTTACATGTAGTTTTGAAATTAAGCCCTTTTAAAATCATTTTGATTGATATTGTAATAATTCATTTAAATTATTGAATAGTTTGAATTTGACCTTTTAAACAGTTGGCAACCTTTTTAAACCTCTTTCGTCTAACACTCATATTGTGACACATATTCAAAACCATTTCGATTCATACCAATCTATACCAAAGCCGTTTTTTTGTGTTCGCAAAGCTCGAGAACTCCCAACGTCCCAAGGATTATTATAGGCGAAAAAAAGTTCGATATATAGATACCGAATATCTCTGGAAATGTTCATGGTAGAGTACTGGAACTTGGTGTGGATATATATGAAATCAATTTTATACTCATGGAAAAAAACGGGCTATTTGAAAAGAGGGCGTGGCGCCGTACAAACGTCTATATAATTCATCTGTAGGTGTTTTTGTGAGAGAAATCCTCCTAAATGCTGGGACGGATTTTGAACGAAGTTTTTTGTGTGTTTTTGAGTAACTCTCTGGATAGTGTAGATTCACAAATTCACCCGCCAGTTGGCACGGGAGTTAAGTTATTACTAAAAATCTTATTGATGATCCACTTTGGCCAATATTCAAAATATGTATTGGTAACGGTAAAGGCAATACTATTGCAGAAAAGAGCTGCCACGTGGCGCTGGAGTGATTACGAATAATCGCCAAGTTAGAAAAGGTGCCGTGAATGTCAGAATAAATAAACCTGTTGCACCATTGAGTACAGTATATTTTGCTTTGCTGCCTCTATGCTTAAGTGCACATTTAATATACCTACCCCAAAATGCGCATCAAAAGCATTATTTTTAACATTTATAAGGAAACTACTCCGATAGATGCATTCAACATACCTGCACATTGGCGATACCTGCCTTAAAAATTGTGCGACTAGTATCAATTATCAATGAAAGTATTACGTTTACCTGCACTGGCCCTACAATTACCTAATTTTACAACCTTTTATTTATTTTGCTCATCTCGCAGAACAACGAAAATGGCTATCAATTTATGTAGTTATATAGATAATTAGATAACATTCGGTAAAAATTTCGTTTGCAGTAATTTCTACATGGTAAGTGCTCCGCCAATATTTGGTTTCATAGGGATTCGGATACCTTCCTCATTGAAGTAGTAAAGAAAATTCGCTTAAGTGCCTTTTTCGGTTACGTGCACAAGTTTTTCGTGCAAAGAAGGATGTGCAGCTAAGCAAAATATACTGTATATCGAATTTTTATGTGTTACGATTGGCCCAATGTATGTGATTTTTGTCAGTATTGTTATGCCTTAAAGCTTCATTCGGAGACACCAGGCTTGAGTTGTGCAGGGGTAAATCTCAAATGAACACCGATAAATCAACCGCTAAAACCATCGCGCGCCTTTTACTGTATTAAATTCAAGTAAAAAAAAGATTATTTTGACTTAAATAGCTTTCGTGAAACTTACTTTTAAGGTGTGTATTACGTCTGAAATAAGTCTATGTATATAGGATTTCTGTAGAACAATTATACGCATCCATTTTGAAATTGCCACCAACTATACGATAAAGTTTCTTGGACAGATTTACTATAGAACCGGTTCATTTTTGTCGCCAGATAGTGAAGTGGAAATGTTCTTCAAATTTATTTCGTTGTGAGGTTAACCGTTCTATGAAGTGTTACACAATTAGAGAATTTCAAGAACTTCATCACGGACATAACGCTTTCGTTAGGTTATTTAAGGCGGAAAACGACCACCAAACCATAATCTTAGCCGATGAGCGTGCCAATGGAAATCGTAAACGTGAATTGTTGGTGAAAATGTTGGACCAAAAGTTTCAATAAAAAAAAAATTATTTTGTGCGGGACGAAGTTCGCCGGGTCTGCTAGTATTAGCTAATTAAGTTGAATTTTTAAAAAGGTGGCAACCCTTTTGAAAGACTTCAATATTATTCAAAACTTTAAAACTAAAGGTTTCTTAACAATATTTTGTTTGACAACCATATTTTAATTCTTCAGATGGCTTGCGTATAGTTAATTTAAATTTTACTTTTCAAACAGGTGGCACCTCTTTTAAAAATATATTAAACTACAGCTTTTTTAAGCCTCTTGACATCCATTTTTTTAATATAATTTTCAAATAAATAGCTCCCTTAATTGCAGTTGAATTTGATTTTTTTAAAGGTGGCAGCCCTCACCCATGAGTAGAGAATGATTTTATATATCTCAATACCAAGTTCCAGTAATCTACCAAAAATATTTCCTGAGAAATGCAGTATGAAAAATTCCGTTTGTATGGGAGGTGCCACGCCCTCTTGCCTAATCGAGATTAAATGTATCCTATATTTTAAGTTGGGCTAAATAACAGCAGTGTACAAAATTTCATGATGATCGGTTGAATAGTTAAAGCGTGAAAGCGTAGCAAACAAACAAACTCACTTTCGGATTTATAATATTAGTAAGGATATATTTCATGATCCAATGATCGCTCTTACTTTTGGTGGGAGTTTTAACGGGTCACTAACCAATCGGTATTCACGCAGTAAGGCTGAGCATACTATCGGACCCCGTATGTCGAAGTTGCCTGGAAGATGACGAGGTGGAATCACCTCAATACTACCTTCTTAGGTGCCCAGCGTTTGCGACGTTAAGGCTGAAGTACTTTGGCACTCACATCCTTAATAGCCCCGAGGAGCTCTGGGGCATTCATATTAGCCGAATTCGTAATTACATAATCGACTCGGGGCGTTTTATCGATTAATTATTGGGTGCTGTTCAGAATGTGGTATATCACAAAGGACAATCTCCAAATTGTATAAGTGAGTCCCGTTTACACGGTGCTGCCACCTAACCTAACCTAAGTGCGAAGGCATTAGTCTACGCCTAATCCAAACCAAATGGTTTACTACTTTTTTAAACATGGCAAAACTAGGAAGAGGAATGGAAATTAATGAATTTGATTAAATTCCATACAAATAACATTCTTATGCGTATGTTAATTCACGGAATGGTAATTTTTGATTTAAGATATTCACAAACTTTGGTATCCTCTGAGCTTTTGGAGGAGTTTTGGTTAAATATAATTAGAGAGGATTCACAGTTATATTACTCTCCGAGTCACAATTGGATTTTTGGTAAACTTTTTATTTTTGCGCTGAGATAAAATAGCCGCAAATTCGCTACGAAAAGCTAAAACACTAAAGTAGTGACATCACGCCTATACGAGTATTATTGTACTCTTAATTAAACGCGTTGCTTTTATCTGTAAGCAATTATTCAAATTGCTATGTTCACACTCTATTGCAATTTTATTAACTTCAATTTGAAATACCCGAAATCAACTCAACACAAGTGGGCAAGCGTCAAAAGGGCCAAGGCCGCGTGCACCACTATCTCTCATGTGTGACACAAATCGAAAGCCAGTTCGCGACTGGACTTCCACGCAACGACTGCGTTTTATCACAATTAAATCGTAAAAAGAAAGAAAGTTAAATAAAGTGTATGTACGTACATATGTGTACATAAATACATACTTAGCTATACACATACATATTTAGGTAAGCAGATATAAAGTATATTTACACTCAAGTCGCTAAAACGTGTTTAATGGCACTTTTAAGTACCGACGCCAGTACCTATGTATGTGTGCATGAATTAGCTAAATATCAACTCACCTGAAAAATCATATAACCCGAATCGTACATCCAAAAGTCCTCCGGCGTATGGCCAGGCTTACTCAGCTGTATGGCCAGACAACGTTGTAATATCAGACGGCAACGTTGCGGTCCACCAGGCGATTTCGTACCCATTGTGTTGGTGTTGCTGGTGCTGGTGCTGTTGTTGACGATAAAAATATTTTCGTTTGGAATTGACGCACTATGTACTAAGAATACACTTGGAGATTTCGACACTTTTACGAGTGGAATTTCACTTTCTTTTGATTGAAAAAATTTTGATTTTGATTTTGATATCGTTTCGATGCACTTGGAGAAAACTATTTTGAGTTGAGCTCGTGTATTTGTTACTCGTAATATTGCCAAGGCTTCAGTTATGCTTTTTGTTATGTAATGCAGCTCGAATTAAAAATTTTCGCAAAATCTGAAACAAAAGAAAAAAAATCACTTTGCGCTACACAAACAAATGCATTGGCGCACATTTCCGTTATTACAAAATGCTCTTTTCAGAGCACCACCGTACTTCGTTAGTATATTTTAGCAATTTTTCACGCCGCCACACTAACAGCAATGACACTGACAGCCAGCATAATTCGGTAGCTCCTTCGTATTGGATTTATTAGCTTTTCACATTTTTCACTTTTCTTAACGCATGCGCGGCTTCACATTAAGACATTTTCGCTTCTTCGATAAGCAAAAACAAAAAACCTGCGTACATAAATATTGCTTGCCCCCAACATACGAAACGAAACACCGCAACACCGAACAACGCGCGTCGGTAGATAAATTCGTACTAGCGCCACCGGAGCGCCATTCCCGTTGACAAAGTCGGCTGAAAAAATTTAGCCACTGCTTCGTCGACTCCACTGATGGGGCAGCAACTGACAAAAGGTATGAAGTCGCAATGTGCCAAAAGTCGAAAATCAACAACCGAAAACAACACCAACAATTCCGTCAAGTTGCCGTGGTACTTGTGGCCTCAGCTCACCAACGTAGACGAAGACGACGACGACAACGACAATAACAAAATTGGTAAGCTGCTTCAACAATGATGACGACGTCGTTGGAGCAGACGACGTTTGCCGATCGGTGTGCAATCGTGCTGCGAGTGTTTTTGTGTGGTCGCACTGTGGATGCTATCCATGAGGTGGTGGCGGCGATGGTGGATGGAGGTGGTGGAGCAGATGATCGCCACTGTCTGCCAGGTTGCTGCTTTGTTCGGGCACTCGGTTATTTGATCTGGAACGAGAGACAACAAGAGCGATTGAGAGCATGTAAGAGATTGGAGAGTGTGTGTTTGAAAAAATTTGTATTCCGTTGCAAAAGTTAATAATTAGATAGGCGTGTGTTTCTGGGCAATCTTATAGATTGTGGAGAGTGAAACTGAGCTGCTGAACAGCAAAGAGCGCAATAAATATCTCCATATACTTAAGAACCTTTTGCTGACACTATCGTCTATGGAGTCGCTCGCCGCTGCAAAAATCAGTTCGATGTGTCGCAATGACTGCTTTTCTCACACATAATAAAATTAGAGTTTCATTTGGTTGAAGCTAAAGCAACACTTGTACTCGTGCTTTGTTTCGTCTTCGCACTCCGCTGTGAATTCGAATTGTGTGTAAAAAGTGGCAGATCGAGTTCACACACTGAATGCGCGGTGAGCGACGAGACAACTCGAAGCTCACCTTTAAAAAAATTGCAAAATCGGTAGTTTTTTCTTCCTCCTGCTGTTTGATTTAATCTCGTGTGTATGTATGCACCTGCTTGTATTGCTTTTGTTGGACTTCTTCGTGGATTGGAATGTAACTTTTGGCTTTTGGTGTTTTTTTTGCACCAAACTTAAGAACTGGCAAAATTGTAGAGAGAAGTTGACAACAAAAATATAGTATACAAAAATAAAAATCAGATATTAAGCTTAAATACACAACGGTGGTTCTTGATTGTTAAGTCAGTCTTAATTATTATGGTGGCGTTATATACATACATACTTCGAAAATAAGTTGCATACAGGGTATTTCGAAATATTAGAAGTTTAAAATTTGGTAAATTCTATGACTGCCATCAAAGAATTTGGCCTAAACTCAGTGTTTTTCTAGAACATTTTAATTGCACTGCGAAAGGAGTTTAGTTACGTCAACTAAATATGTTTTCTTCAAAGATTCTGCATGGATTAGTTTGGTAAAAATCGATAAAGGGGTTACTAGTCTGTAGACATAAGTGGGCCATTTTACACAAATTTTTGCACAAATGAAAAATCATGAATTTTTGGAAAGTAAAGAAAAAAGTAACCGTATTTTATCATTTTTCTAGATTAAGTCATATACGGTTTCTATGGGGGAAAACAACCCTATGCTTGTGATTTTTTAAACTTTTATTAAACGTTATAGCCAAAGGTTTTTGGGGTTGCTGATTACGAATCTAAAGTCAGTTTCTAAAAATTCAAAATGGCAGGCCTTTATTAAATTTGATATCCAAAAGTTCTAGAAGACGCTGAAAACAAAACTAAAATCAGTTTTCAAAATTACATATGGGCGCATTCTATCCGCCATAGATTTTTAAAAAATTTTGAGATTTTCATAAAATTTGGATATCCAAAGGTTCTTTGAGTGGCTGAGTACAAAATTCATAATCGCCATTTTTCAAAAATCCATCCGCCATATTTGTTCAACGATTTTGAGTTTTTAAAACTGACTTCATACCTTGTTTACAAAGCAAAAATCGCCTCATGTAAACGCCGGATCAGATTCATAATCAGTAACCCCAAAAAAGCTTGTATACGAAGTTTAATAAAGTTTAAAAAATCACAAGGCAATTTTCTATTGACCGGCTCAGCATAGCGGTTGGTTGTTAAGTGTTGTTTTTCCACATGGAATCCGCAAGAGACTTAGCCTAGAAAAACAATAATTTAGAGTACTTTTTTGTCACTATTCCGAAAATCTTTCATTTTTTATGGTGCAAAAAAGTTAAATTTTTTAGGACGGTGTAATATTCTCTATTACTTTCTAGAGGATTATTGTAAACATAAATTTTAAGTGACTTGGCTTTAGTAGTAGATAAATCGGTATGTATCGCAGCTTTCGTATCTTTGCAAATTACCGTTATGTGGGAGGTGGACGTGGTTATTGATTTCAAATATTTTGAAGTGGGTTTCGCTTTTCAGTTTTGGTTCTAATGGCAAAAACTAATTTTCACGGATTTTGCGGATAGGCGAGGGAGATTGTGCTGATTGAGGTGGAATCGGCGAGGCCAAAGCTGAGTGACGTAGGCCACGATCAGCGTCGCCGTTACTTCTCTACATCTTGCATAATAGTGGGTATTGAATAAAGGTCTTTGAATTCTGTATTTACGGTAAGAATGAGCCTCTTCTCGCATTTGTCTCAAGACATTTGAAGTATGAATAGCAGAGTGGTTTTTATTCTGCGTACTATTTCCAGCGCCAAGCTAGAATTTTGATTTTTATTGCATACATACATACATACATACAAATGTACGTACGTTGACACATATTTATAATAGAAAGAACGCTAAGGTCAAAGATCTTTTAAATCTTCTTGAATAGAGCAGCTTTAATATGCCAACTTTATGATCGTACCTACATATTACATTTTTTAGTTATTTCTTCGTTTATATGTATGTTTGTATGCTTAAGTGTGCAGGTGTTATAATTCGTCTTCATACTCATTCACACATGTACATATGTACATTCTTATGTATGTATATAAATATATATTTCTAAAATTATTTAATTACGCATACATATATGTATGTATATACGAGTTTTATAGCATTCGTGCGAATATCTTAAAACTCATTAGCGGAAGTTATAATTTAATTGCTTCGTCGTGTCTTTCGCATATGCGGCTTACCAAATAGTTCTACATTAGGGTATAATAACATTAGTTTTTAGTGCTCTATTTTTTGACTTTGCCATGAATTATAATGACTCATACAGAGTTGGGCATTATTATATCAAGTAGGAAGCTAACTTTAAAAAAAATGGAGGTTTCGGGAATTATATGTAAGTTACTTACATTGCATGTTGTACTCGACCCTACCTATTCACAACCTACATTCAGTTTTGTTTCGGGCCTATTACGTGATATTTTTGTAGCACTGTGTTACTAACTTCTTTTCGAATAGTTTATGTGATAGAATAAGATGGTGAATCAAACGTTGCTTGACCACACATCCACATCTGGGTACTAGAATTTTTGTTCATAAATACCCCAAAGGAAAATGCGACTAATCTGGGATTACTCCGGTAGAATTCGCAGAAGAACATGCGACTAGTAAAACTTTTCTTGATCTCTTTATATGGAATGAACTGATCGGTTGTGTTTGAGCATGTCCTATGAGAAGATTAATATTTCCATTTTATACCCTAGTGGGTATTAGAAGCGACTAGTCGCATTTAAAAAATAAAAATGAAAACTTGCGCCAGCTGTGATTTGAACCGGGGCTCTCCGATTTGCTAAGCGAATACTCTCTCTACATACCAACGTCACACATGAAATTTCGTTAACTTAGTGCCTACATATAATTAAATCGTTAATTGTGCCCGTTAGAGTTGAGTCGGGGTCCAGTTAATCTCCAATAATACCCGTATGAGATTAGCTACGACTAAGTCTGTGGTCGTAAGCAATAACCGCCTAAGTCGAAAAATCTGAATTCGAAAAAAAAACGTTTTAAACATTTGCATAGTAATGTTAACCTTATGGGGAAACCAAAATATGTTCGTCTATAACTCTTTAAATAGCATAGCTGGCAAGATATGGATTTCACATACACATGGAATAGTAGTTGCAGAATACGATAGCATGTATAACTCAATTATTTCTTAAGTCTACTTAGGCGGTTATTGCTTATGACCACAGTATTAATGCCCAACTGCCCCCGATTGAGACTAAAACCGGAATATGCTCTTTTGACATTCGTCGCACAATTTTTTTGCAGGGTATTTACATATATTCGTACAAATGTATATACTATGTGTATAAGTACATATTCTTTAGCACTAAGCCAAGTCAAGAATTTGATAAATAATCACAATACATTTTAATACTTTTGCAAAACTTCACATAAGATCGGCGGTAGATCATTTGGCTTGGCCGAGATATGGTACAGCACAGAGCGGCGTGTCAACGCTGATATTTGTCTTATGATCTCATCGCCCACATTATACGGTTTTTTAACTGTCCACTTTTTAAGCCACATTTCACTGTCGGTGTTCCTATAAATATTTTTGTTATTGCTTTTATTAAGTGCCTTTGACTTTGTCTGGTATATATGTGAGGCTTGTTTATGTATATGTGTAGCTGTTTCCTTTTCTCGATTGGAGATTTATGTATGTTCGTTTGCCATATGTATGTACATATACATATATGGGGCGTTCCATACCAAAATTGACGGGGTTCACACTTCATGTGTTTGATTTATTTAAAATTTTTGGAGTTGATGGATAAACATACATAATAAATAAATATGAAATTTGAGCTTGATTGATACATTTTTAAAAACCTTATAGCACAAAAACAAAAACTAATCGATTTAATAGTTTTCCAAATATCTCATGAACAGGGCGAGATAAAAATTTGAAAAACCACACATAAACGCATCAAAATTCTCTATGAAAAGAAATATTAAAATTTTTTTTTCTTAAAAAATTTTTCACATACAAATTTTTCACATGCAATATTTAAGTATAGTATTACGAGTTGCACTCTACAATAACTTTAGTTATGAATTTACAAATTTTTTAATTTGTTTTAGAATTTTTTTGAGTATGCAGTTTTGTAGCCCATTAAATTTTAGTAAAAGAGAGCGCAAGTTTTAAGCAATTTTTTTAATTTTATTTGAAAACGGGTTTGCGCATTTTCTTCCATAAGAAAAAGTGCAAAAAGCCGTCAGCATAAAAAAAAAATTAAGAATCAACGCAATTTTGCAGTTTATTATACTAAAATTGAATGGGCTACGAAACTGCATGCTCAAAAAATTTAAAAAAAAAAAATTAAAAAAATTTGCAAATTTGTAACGTACTCATTTTATTCAACTTCGGTGTAAAAAAAATGCATAACTCAAATTATTGTAGTGTGCAGCCCGTAATACTATGTATATTTAAATATTGCGCAATACTCAGAGCTACAACTGTTATTTTTTTTTTATTTTTTTGAGATGGCATATTTTCAAAAACAATTTTTTTTATCAAAAAATTTGTATGTGAAAAATTTTTCACGAAAAAAAGTTTTAAAAATATTAATCTTCAAGGGAATTTTTATGTGTGTATTTGTGATTTTTTCTAAATTTTTTCCTCGCCCCGTTCTCGAGATATCAAATCGATTTGTTTTTGTTTTTGTACTGTAAAGTTTTATTATTTATGTTTGTCCATCAACCTAAAAATTTTAAACAAATCAAATACATGAAGTGTGAACTCCGTCCATTTTGGTATGGAACACCCCATATACATACACATATATACATAGGTGCGTATATATTCATATGTAGACATATGTATATATGTAACTATAAATGTATGTACATACACATGTCTCTCTATGGCCATTTCGCATAGCTTGGTTACGTTTTTTGCCAACATATACCCATGATTTATTTTCAGTTCATATTTCAATATTTTTTTCTTTTAAAAGGCGAAGAATGTGCTCTGAGTGTAGCAAAGACACGCAGAGACGCAGCGATCTGAAAGTCTGTGAATAATTGGTTATAAATTAAAACAAAGTTTTAAAAGATTTGGTTTTTTGTTTTTTTTTTTATATACTATAGTTAAAAAACTGTATAAAAAAGTGGCTTAACAACAGGGAGTGATGTGTTTGAAAAAAACACTTTCCACTTATTGCTTACTCTCTACGGATCCTTGGTTGTTTTCATTGTTTCGGCGTACATGCCAATTAGCGACGCGTATTATTAATTTATATAAAAGACCATTTATGTACACATGAACAATTTACATATGCATATATATATATATAAGCTGATCCAATCACTATTAATAGCCATATTTACTTTGAAATCTTCGCTAATGATTTTCTTAATAAATTGTTAGTTGGCCCAGCAGGCTTATTGACCATCATTTTTAGCGACGATTCACAATAATATTATGTTGTTGCTACACATTTTTCTTTAGCGATTTATTACTTTATTACGATTAACACACTTTCTTTTGGATTTGCATTGGGTGGCACCCTATTGGCCTTTTTTACCATGAATTTGATGACTGTGCGTGCCCATTGAAAATATCGAAAAGAATACTCGATACTCCCCAAAATATCGCTAGAAATACTCGATTTCACTAAATACTCAGATAAAAATTTGAGTCAAGAAGAGTATATTTTACAAAATGAATATCTAGTGGGTTTCCCAATTTTTACCAATCTTCAACAAGTTTACCGGGTAGAAAGGCTGATTACGCCGTGCGAAAAAACACAAGAATTTAAAAATACTCGAAGCAATCAATATACTCATGAAGCTATTGGCCAAATATAGTTAAACTGAGTTTATAGTTTATATCTCGGATGTTAGGATTTTTTTAAAGGATTTTGTAATTTCAATGATATGTGATTAATTCCAAATATTATTGAAAAAGGGTAAAAGAAGTGTAGGTACGGGCGAAGCCGAACATTAATTACACGGCGCACGTATTAAATATAGTTTTTTCATTTCATATAGAAGAAATGAAAGGAAAAAGAGAATCAAAAACAAAAGGGACGTCATCTCTTCTCTCAAATAAAAAGACGTTTATTGTATGAAGGCCGATAAGGGAAATAAACTTGTGATTTTAGATAAACTTAATTATGATAACAGTGTAACAAAAAAAAGGTAATAAGGTAAGGTGACAAAATTGCCAATTGGCTCTTGAAGGAAGTTAAAGATTTCAAACCGATAAAAAGCCTTTCGCTAAAAAATTCCTTTGAATTTTGAATTTTTGAAATTTTGGTGTCGTTTGACGTTGAATCATTATTTCTGAGTATCATTATATCTGACTATGAATTGAGTAGACCCGGAAAAGCAGAAAGTGATTAGTTTAGTGGCAAAATTATGTATGAATCAAACAATTTTTCAATTTAGAAGCCGGTTTTATAAAACGACGAAGGGTATTAATTCGCATGGGCAATCCATTAAGGCCGCTAATGAATTTGAAACAAAAGAATATGTTACCGGATGTGTTTCACAGATATGTGGACGATTGGTTTGCATTGGTGAACAGGGACGATTTGGTTAATACTTTAAGTGTTTTAAATAACCAATTTCCATCAATAAACTTCACAGTTGAAACCGGAAAAGACTGAAAACTTGTTTTCTTAGACTTGGAGTTAAAACGTGAAGAAGATATAATTGATATTAGTGTGTATTAGCGTGGGTCGAAACAAAGACAAATATAAAGAAAAAGATGAGGGTGAGGATACCGATAAAAGTAAAGATGAAGATAGAGAAGGAAAAATATTAAAATAAAGGTGATTATAGAGAGAAGGATATAGATGGAGACACAGAGACTCAATCTGTCGGTTTGGGGATTCTCGGGACTTACCGATATTTTTATCGATTTTGTTATCGATTTTTTTCGATATTTCGATATCTTCGGAACTTATCGATGTACTAGTCGATATTTTTTATCGATTTTGTTATCGATTTTGTTTAGGCGCGTCTGCTAACACCAGGCGCCTAAATACATGCTATGTACTGCTGCATGTGCAAAAATTTCCTTTATGCAATTTAGGAAATTTTTGCACATGCACTTCTCAACTGCCATGTAATTGAACTTTCTTAAGTTCTAATTAGATGGCACTTCGAAGTATGCTCGGCCTAGTCTGATGCATCCTCCGGACACTGCTTCCGGAGCATTTTGCGGACTCTGCATGGCTTACAACCGTGCAGAGGTGGTAAACGAACTTTACCATTGGCCACAGTGCCTACCCACCATTTTTGAACCAATAAATATTTTTTTTATAAATACATACATGCAAATACTGGTCTCCCCTCTCACTGAGTTATTCAGATTTTGTAATCGATGTTTTTAACGATTTTGTTATCGATATTGTTATTGGTTTTGTTATCGATATTGTTGTAGATTTTATTATCGGTATTTTTAGCGAACTCCCTACCGATATTTTTATCGATTTTATTATCGATACTGCTATCGATTTTGTCATCGATAATTTATCGATTAATTATCGGTTTTGTTATCGATATTTTTATCGATTTTCTAAGCGAATTTTGTTATCGATTATTTACCGATTCCGTTATCGATATTTTCAAAGACTTTCTAATCGATTTTGCTACCAATATTATTATCGAATTTGCTATCAAAATTTTTCGAAAAATTAGTAAGCATTTCTTTACTACATTCGCCCGCATTTGGGGTGGTTATTATTAGTTTACTCATTACAAAAACGGTTCTGATTCTGTAGAATTTGAGGCTCATCAAAATACGCTCTGCTACACTGTTCAAACGAAACCAACTGATGTTTTTGGTATGATTTACAGAGGATCGTGGCATGCCGTCCTTTCAAAACTCAGCTAAAAGTTTTCGTATGTATCTTATAAATAAAACTAGTCTCATATTAAGTGACTTCAGAAAATGAGTCGAATTGGAATTTATGAAGGTTCAAAAACTTTGCTCCATCCGCCCTTCTGAATTTTGATAGTGCAGATGCGAAGACGTAAGTAAATAGTCAGCAATTTCGGAATATTCTAAAAATTGAGTTTATAATTATAGCTTCTTCTACTTATTTATTAAAAAATGTGTCTGTATGATATTGGTTGCAACAGTACATATGCTTGAAGAATATATCCAAATATATATACATACGTAATGTCGTTATTGAGCTACGTTTACCTACATAACTATGTATGCAATAAGGTGGTGATGATAAGGAAATACCAAAAATATGGCAACAGCATCTAAAGTTGATGACTGTTGCAGATGTGCATGAAATTGATTGCAACTTAATTGCTAGAGGTGGCACCTAAACAACACATTAAAAGATACAAACTACCTGATAGCTGCAGACGTGACGCAGTGTTGTTGAGCATTTACAGCTGTGTACTAAGTACTTACTAACAAAGGAGTGGTTGTGATTTGCGCGAAAAATTGGGTGTTGCCAGCTTCAAGTAATTAAGTCATCAGCAAATGCTCTGGCATGTGTTGATGAACAATAAATATAATAAGTAATTTATGAAAATATCTGATGACAAAATGAACATATACGCAAATCGCTTAACAGGGTATTGCATTGGCCAACGTTTAATCAATCACCACTGTGAGAGTGAGTCAAGAAAAACTCCTCTTTTAAGTTAAATGCTCTGCTCAAATTAAAAATACATATTGCTCAATAAAATTCTGCCGCTTTTTTATAAACTATCTCTTTATCTATCATAAAATTCCAGCTAAGTGTTAAATGTCATCGATTAGTTTAAAGCAAATCTTACAAAAATCTTGTAAGAAGAATTTAATATTGGGCTGCAAAGGTAGAAATAACATCAGTGAGAAAAGTTAAGTCCAGATTGGTGCCAACTTCAGAAACTAGTCTTTGAGAAAATTTCATAAGTTTTCGGAACGAAAATTTGCTCAGCCTATTAAAGTCAAGTAAAAAAAAAAAAAAATTTATTCCTATAAATATTATGTACTATAGAAATACTTTCTTATAAAACTGTTTTCATTCTATATTTTTGAAAACTCCAAAGAACCAAATTTTTGTACTTGAATGGGAATCTCCTTAAAAGGTTAGGTTTAGTTAGATGCGAATTAATATTAAATAATTCTTTGTATTAAATAATTCGCCATACGTGCCCTTTTGCTGCGCAGAAAAGGATTTCCACAGATGAGTTGCTATCACCTTAACTAATTATATTAAAAGAACTAATACTCTTATTATATGTTTTTCTTTTCAAGGCTTCTTCGTGAATGATATTAGTGAGATATATATACAACTTTGAAGTACAATTTGGGAGAAGAGTTTAAACCAAGAAGGAGTCCTTATGTCAATTCTAAAAGACTCGAACGTAAATTCGCTCGGATGTGATTTTCTGTTAATAACCGCTCAAAACTGGGAAGCACTGCTTTGGAACACTTTTTCTGCAAACTGCAAGGTAAAGTAGCATTTTACCAAAACTACCCAAGGATTACAGATGTTATAAATGGGGATGCCTTTAATATCAGCATAGAATAAGACCTTAAAAATTTCAGTAGCAGGAAACCATAATTTTCTTCTTCTTAACATAAATCTATACGTTCGGTAAAAAATATTTCGTGGCGCTTGGAAGTTGCAAAAGTTCATATTGTTGACAAAACCAGCGAAACAAATTGAAGAATCTGGACCTTCAAGCCTTTGAAGTTATGTCAGAAAGTTTAATGCTATGAGAAAAACGGGTGTCATTACAACCGCTGTTTTGAAAGGATCTGTGTTAGGTCCACTAATCTGGAATGTGATCTAAATACAATGGATTTTTCAGTATATTTTTTCCTCCAAGAGTGGAACTCGAAGGTTTTGCTGACCATCTGGCGCTTTAGTAAGATTTTAACGAGCATAGAAAAGGCATAGAAGTTACTCAAATTCTCACTTCAGCGAAAAGATCGAGTTATCACATAAAGTACTTAAGAGTAGTTAAAGACGACAAGATAAGATTTTGAAAACGCGCTGAGCATGTTACTCAATAAGCACCGAAGATTAGCAGCTTCTTGTCAATAATGCTTCCAAATATGAGAAGTAACAAAGGCTTCTGATCGAGAAGGTATGTATACCCGTCGAAAGGTCTAAGCTTCTTCTTTCTAAAACCGCTTTATAGTCAGTCAAGTTACAGGCTTTTAAGTAAATACATAAAGGAAAACCCGGTTGTTTAACATAACTCAAGATTTTGGGGGTCATATATCGAATCTTCTTTTACTCGACAAGACCTACAAGAAAAATATCATCACCTGCCAAATGTTTTGAAGTGTATTTTATCTGAATTAATGTAAATTTTCATTACCAGATTTTGTATTAAGAAATTTTGTAAAAAATGTGATTTCCACTTCATTTCATTTGTTGGGGTAAGTTGAATCACACTCCGTTTTTTTTCTGGGTGGGGCAGTGTTGGTGACTTTGAACTTGGTGAGTTTTACAAACGATGCTTTGGTTTTATTTGAAGTGCTGCAAGAGATCAAGCGCAATACCAAATGAACCATAGAATATAAAGAAAAGTATGATGTAAAATCATCAAAACGATTGACCATAACACACAGCAACAACAACGAATAGCAAGGTACAGAATTAGTAAAGATGTGAACAAGCACACGAAGATATGTATCTCATAGCACTGAGCGTTTTTGTTTGAAGGGTGTGATGAACTAGCGAAAATTAGAGGCGAAGCAGTGTCGAATCGAAAATTTTGTAGCCATCGCTGGAGGTGACCAAATTCGATGATTGTGACTATGGTATCATCACTTTTGCCGCTTCATTGACTTCTGCTAGACGACGACGGCTGTTGTGATGTCTGTCTTTAATGATGAATAGCTTTGTTGTGAGCGACGATGTTAAAGTGCTTCGTTACTTTGCCGCGGGCCAGAGGTACAGCCTCAAATTTTAGGCAAATACCTGAAAATCCACAGGGAAATTGCAAACGGTAACGGTAATTTCAAGTTTTCGCTTTCGTTGAGATGCGGCCGAAGCGAAACTGCTAGTCTCAAAGATTATCTGACAGACATGCCATTGTAGGACTTGTTGCATGCAACGTATATCTACATGCTATAAGTTAGTGCATAGAGGTAATGGTAAGGCGACTTCATTGTTTCGGGCAACAATGTTTATATTCATGTTTTCGTGTGTGAGTGTATATTTTTAATATGCCCATTCAGATTGGACAGCAGATTTCTCAAAAAATAATGATGTGTCTTCGTTGGCATTCATGAATGAGTTGTTGTCGTCGTTGTCGCTTGATATAGTTGTTGAATTTTTCCTAGCTTTCAGTGGCTGTAATCATGTTGCAAGCAGCTATTGTGTATCAAACGTCAACTATCGTCACATGGTTAGACATCGCGAATGGACGACATTTTCATGCTTACAAGCTGGATTGGCTTTCTTCGGCGGTTTGAGAAGTGTTGATAGCCAAGCATGATATGGTTTAGACCGGTTGGTGATGGCGATGATGGTGTTGTGACTACATTTAAGTTGACTCCCCCTAAGGGAAAATCTGGGTTAGGTTTTAGTAATCGTCTGTCTGGGCTGCGAGCTGAGAGTTGGAGGAGAAATACAATTAAAAACAAAACAAAAAATTGTGCTTGCATGCCATAGTTTCTTACACGAAGACATGGAAAATAAGAAGAAATTGCGTGCAAATTTTTGTAAGCAACTAAATAATTCGTAGTTGTTAAAGTTTGGGAAAAATATCTTCGTTGGTGAGAAGAAATGTGTATGTATACATACGAAAGAAAGTTTCTGATTACTATAGCATTACCATAGCGAATCATAAAAGTGAGTCTTTATTATGGCTTCCACTAAAACAATTTGTCGCAATTTGGTGCCCTTCATAAACTTCTAAAAATCGCTTTTTTCCAACATAAAATTTTTTGCTGAAAACTTTTTCCACTGCAAATAACCTTGAATGTTAAATATACATATATACATGCTAATAAAATTTTTAGCCTATTGCATTGATGTTGAAGAAATGCATAAGCGGCAACTGCACTCTTCCATTTACTTCAGCAAGTTACTCATACGCCATGTGCCTCGTGCAAATATTATTCTGCATATTATGGTTGACAGAAAAAAAAGCCGCACGCAGTTTCTGTCACAATTAATGAAAAAAAAAATCATCACGTAGCAACTTAGCAAAAACATTTCAATTTTTAAATGGTTTGACAAGCGCACAAAAAGTATCGAATGAAAGTGTTTATGAGGTACATGCATAACTATGAAATAACAAATAAGGCGGTGGGCGGTTATTTTACGTGAGATTATGGCTGTTTCTTCAAATTGCTAACTACTTTATGTTGGGTACTACACTGGCGTTAAGCCTCAACTTCATCTGCATTATTTATTAGTCTCATGTAGCAAAGCAACCATATCAGCACCAGGCGTTGTCAACTTTTTTCCCACAAAGTAGCTTTTTATTTTATTTCAAGTCCAAAAAAGGTCAGTTAGTGACAGCTGACAGTTGGCCAACTGTCTCGCAACTGTCATTGGAGGTGTGAGTGTTTTTGATGGTCATTGCCAAGTTTACAATACCGGCAGGAAAACTAAACGCCGGCTTGCAATTATTGCTCCGAAGTGAAATAATTTATTTTTCCGTTATCGATTTCAAAATACGCGCTTTAAGTAGTATCACAACAGTGTGGCTTCGAAACATTAAAAACATTACATGTACATTAGGGTGGGTAAATTTTACTAAATCGTATTGTATTTTCTGATTCTGCAGGTATTTCTTAAAGAAATTATAGAAAAAAACATGGGTCTGAAGTGAGTTTCTAGCCTGCGCATTTTTGGAAGAAAAATTTACTTTTTTACAAAATTTTATTTTTTCATTCTATGCCAATTTTAAAAAAAGTGTTAGCTTTATGTTTTAACTTAGGAATACAAAATGCCTGTATTTTAGTTGATAACATTTTTAATTGTTTCACCACATTTACCATGCATAAATACACCCCGTGTCAAAATTGTAAATGCACCACATGTTGATGAGTTTTAAAAAATAATTGTTTTGGAATTTTTTTGTAAAATAGTTTGTTCGTTTTCTCCATATAAATAAATCGTCATTGTTAAATGCCCAACACTGCCAAGGTGAAAAAATTGCCAAAAATCAACATTAAGTCTTAGCTAAACTAGCATTTTGTTTTAGTAAAATGAAATAGAGTACGGCGCATCTTATTCAAATTGGACTGAACAGTTTAACCTGCTACAATATCCAGAATGGAACTGTGTCAAAGTATTGCAAGCATCACGATGCAACGCGAGCCCTTCGTCTGCGATTATGGAATTCAAATGGTGAGACTGACAAAGGGTGTGGACTGATTCTTGAAGAATGGCCTATATATAATGGACTATATTTTAGAGCCGTGCTGGTTCAGCGGATGGTGTATTCTCATTACCAAAACAGTCGATTCTATACACTCTAGCTCTTCCTGACAAAGGACTGTTGTTTGTTCTTGTAAAGATTTGTGAACGCGAATAACCGCCCTATTCTAACAAAGTTAAAAAGCTCAGCGCGTCACTAGTGTGATTTCTAATTAATTATTTAATTTATCAAAACCGGTTTACCTTCCTTTCTCGCCAACCGACACGAGGGACGCAGTCCGCATGATGTACGGAACTTGTTTTTTTAATTTTATTTATATTTTTTTTGGTGCCGCCTCGTGCAAAATCCCAGATTTTAATGCAGAGCTAAAAATTGTCTTGTATAAGAGATACGAAAAATTACGGAATAAACGTATATTTATGTAAATATTTGGTGCTTACAATTCTACTAAATACGAGTCTTTCCTCTAATTTGTGGTATGTGCCTTAATTTTATGAGGAAAAACCTAGATATTCCGCTAAGCATATCGATGGTCCTCTGAAATAACGACATAATTACAAATTCAGAAAAAAACTGTTACTAGTGTTAAGTGGATTTTGTCTCTAATCCCTGTCTAATGCATGTCCAACCCATAATAAGCAGTAAGGATTGTTAAAGTAAGTTCTAAAGATTAGACATGGATTCGAGAAGGATTAGAGACATAAACTACTTAACAGTAGTAATTTTTAACTGTGTCGTTATTGCACAGGACCATCGATATGTAGGAGTTGAGTCTGTTACAATATCCATGAAAGAGTCTCATGAGCCACCCGAACCCCCCTTCGTCTGCGATAGATGGTGGTGGGTCTACGATAACGCCATTCAAGGTGCGAGAGACTACGAAATTGTCGACTGACTATCGGAGAATGCCGTTTAAGACGTGTCCGTCTGGGTGGCGTGCACATGGTTGGACCTGGTATTTTTGGCATCTGAGTTGGCCTCCAATGTACCTGCGAAAAGGCTGGACTTAAGCAAGTACTGGAAGATGTGATTCCTGCTCTAGCTCCCCAACAAGACCTCCTTACTAATCCTTTAGCCTCGAAATGTAGAAAAATAATTGTGTGGTTAGAAGGGGAAGTCCCAAGTACAGTGCTCTGAAAAGTCGAAGGCTTCTTCCACTGCCGCCTAGCCCCTGGCTACCAGATAGTCTCAGCATAGTTTAGAACCGGATGGTACATCGTTTTGTATGGTACCGAAAACGTTTCTTAGCCTATGTTCAAAGTGCGGCTGGCGAGCAGTTTAGCAACTTTATTACGACTGTGTACTTTGTTTTCTATTGCAGTTGTGTGCATGAATAAGGAAAGAAACCTGTCAAAGGTAACCTCTACGGACTATCTACGGCCCATGCGCTGGACCTTTGGATTGACTTTCTTCGTTCCGTTTATTTCGTAAGGCAAAGCTTTAGGTTACGTTTAGTGAAAAAGCAGGAAAGGTCTAAGAGATAAACATTACATTAAAGCACAAGTCATCAATGCCATTTTTGAATTATTCTTGGTTTGAAGTCCAGGTTGGAGGAAGAGTTTTCAATCGCTTTAAACAGTACTGTGTAACTGACCGTGTCGAAAGGTTTTTGTGCAGGTCCAGTCCAGTCTTGCATGAGTGATTTGGGTAAAGGCCAAGATATACATACATATCTACAAGCTAGTGGCGTTAAGTGCCCTGATTGAAACATGCACTGCTGGGCTAAGATGGTGTGTGAACGACGGGAGTAACAATGCCTCAACTGTATTCACTACTGGCGAAAGGAGCGGTATTGGACAATATGATTCTCTTGTTCTGGTAGGTGTCACAGGTTTCAGTACCACCCAACCTATTTTCCACTTTTCAGGTAGATATTACTCGGGTGGTGTGTGACAGATTAAGATAGTGTACTCGCACAGATCCCTATTTTATACTACTACGTTTATTTATTTATTTTTAATAATTTTTATTTAAAATGTGATTCAATCTAAAACAGAAACCACATAAATAAATGTTTCAAAGATTGCACAAATTTCAAAAAAATAAATATAACTTAAAACAAGTAAGAAAGTCTAAGTTCGGGTGGAGCCGAACATTAAATACCCGGCGCAAGTATTAAATATATATTTTTTCACCTTTCCGAAAGCTACCGCTAGATGGTAAGCCGGGGTGTATCAATTTTGAGTAATTTAGTGTCCTTAAATTTCGAAATATTGAAGTTTCAAGCATTTCTGAAATTTACCGTTACATGAAAAGTGGCCTCAATTTCCGTCTGACTTCAATAATTTTTAACGTTTTGCTTTTATGTGGCAAGCACAATAAAAATACCGAGTTTGGTACAAATTGGTAGAACGGTTACCAATATACATATGTATATGTGATCATAATATATAACCCCAAATCATTTTATGACTTCGTAAACTCCAAGCGAAATATACGTGGGTTTCCTCCCGCCATGAAGTATCAAAATACCGTCTCTAGTGATAATCAAACAGTTTATAACATGTTCGCTCAGTTTTTTAAATCCAATTATTCCATTAACTCACATGCTAACATTGACTATCCTTTTAAACTATGTCCAATGACTCAATAAATATCCCAGTAATATCTCCCGATGATGTAGTAGTTTATCTGAAATCCTTAAAGCGGTCCTTCAGTTATGGTCCTGACCAGATCCCTACATGTATTCTTATAAATTGTTCTGATTATCTCTATGAGCCGTTAACAGCGTTATTTAATTTTTCTCTTAAAGAGGGCGTTTTTCCAACTATATGGAAGGAATCGTTCATAACCCCGTTACATAAAAGCGGTAGCAGATCTTCAGTGGAGAACTACCGGGGAATAGCTAAGCTTTCTGCAATTCCTAAATTATTTGAAGCAATTATAACAAATCAGTTGACGCATTCTATCTCTTCTAGCATTTCATATAGTCAACATGGATTTTGCAAGGGCAAATCAACTTCTACAAATTTACTCGAATTAACATCCTATATCTCAAAAGCATTTAGTGAAAGCAAAACTGTTGATGTTATATATACTGACCTCAGTAAAGCATTTGACAAAGTGTGCCACTCGTTGCTCATCTACAAACTTGATCTTCTTGGTCTTCCACCTAATTTTCTACTTTGGATCTCTTCATACCTCTATGATAGATCACAAAGGGTAATGTTTAAAAATACTATCTGTGACGTCATTGATGTTACTTCAGGAGTCCCTCAACATAGCCACCTAGGCCCGGTTCTGTTCTTGCTTTTTATAAACGATATTTCTACAGACATACAATTTTCCAAAATTTTAATGTATGCAGATGATGTAAAGCTTTATAAATCGTACGTTTCAATTAAAGAAAGGTCTTTGCTACAATCAGACTTAGACAGCATGGCTTACTGGTGTCAAGTAAATCTTATGCCTCTAAATCTTAAGAAATGTAAAATAATGAGTTTCTCGCGAAGAGCTGTTCATCCCACTTCTTATACAATAGGTAACCATAACCTGGAACAGGTATACAATTTTGTGGACCTTGGTATCACAATGGATCCTAAGCTTAATTTTAATCTTCATATTAATGTGACAGTCAACAAGGCTAAAGGTGTACTTGCATTTGTGAAACGATGGTCAAAAGCATTTTGTGACCCTTATATCATTAAAACCCTGTTTACAACATTAGTTAGGCCGATTCTGGAATACGGCTCGGTGGTTTGGAATCCAAGGTATCAAATTTACTCAGACAAGATAGAATCAATTCAAAAACAATTCCTACTTTTTGCATTAAGAAATTTCCGTTGGGATTCCCAATATAACCTTACACCTTATACGAGCCGATTAAAACTTATTAATCTTCCTAAACTTTCCAGCCGCATGCAAATGCTTGGTACAATTTTTTATAGTTAAATTACTAACAGGCTTAATTTCAAGTCCGGTTCTTCTTGGCGAAGTTAGCCTTAATGTTCCCTCCCGGGTATCAAGACACTTTTGCCCCCTATTTCTGAAAGCTTGTAAAACTAATTTTGAATTGTACGACCCACTCCGTTGCTTATGCCAGGATTTTAACTCTCATTCCAGCACGTTTGATATATCAGATCCGCTTTTCAGCATTAAGAAATCGATACTGTCCTCTCTCAATAAATGAATCATTAAAATAAAGACATATAATCGGCTGATGAATTTAGTTCTGTAGCTGAACAGTTTTAGATCTCGACACTTACAAACTCCTGCCTATCGTAACTCGGCGCAAAAATTGAAAATACTGGTTCCGTACGTCAAGCGGACTGCGCCCCTCGTGCGGATGGGCGGGAATGGAGAGTAAAAACCGTTGGGATATTATTATTATTATTATTATAAGTGGGCGTTGCCACGCCCATTTTCCAAAATTTTACCATTAACGTATTCCTTGGTAAAGAATTGTTGCAAGCATAAATTTTGAATAAATTAGCTTTAATATTTACTGATTTATCGAGGATTTTGTATTTCTCTAAACTACCGTTATATGGGATGTGGTCATGGTTATTGTCCGATCTTTTAAATTTTCGGCCATTTAGTATGCTGTATCAAGCCCAACAACTGTGCCAAGTTTGGAAGAAATTGGTGCAGCGGTTCCTAAGATATACACATGTAACCATAAGTGGGCGTGGCTACGCCCATTTTCCGAAAATGTATAATATTCTTATTTTTCGTCTGAAAATTATTGTAAATATCAATTTTGAGTGAATTATCTTCAGTAGTTACTAAAATATCGCAGTTTTCGTATTTCTGGAAATTACCGTTATATGGGAAGTGGGCTTGGTTACAGTCCGATTTCGCCCATTTTCAATACCAACCTACCTTGGATTAACGGAAACCTACATACCAAATTTCGTTGAGATATCTCAATATTTGCTCGAGTTATCGTGTACACGGACAGACGGACGGACAGACAGACATGGCTTAATCGATTTCTCTATTCATTCTGAGCATTTATGTATACATTTGTCTATATCTATCTCGATTCGTTTTGGCTGTTACAAACAACCGTTATGGGAACAAAATTAATATACCCTTGTGCACAAGTGCGCTCGGGTATAAAAATAGTCATAAAAATTGCCTAATTTTTAATAAGAACATTAAGAGAATATTCGGGCGTGCAGTTTTGTAGCCCATTCAATTTAAGTGCATTAAAGTGCAAGTTTCAAGTCGCTAAAAATTATCGTAGATTTTTTAGATTTTTTGGTGCAGGGTGTTGAGGATTTTTTTTTTTAAATAAAAAACAACTTTATCAGCGTTATATGGAAGAAAATGCGAAACACCCTCCAAAAAAAAATTCGAAAAATTCAACGGTAATTTTTAGCGACTTGAATCTTGCAGTTTATTAGACTAATATTGAATTACCAATGACCTGGTCGAGATCTTATGAAATGACTTAGGAACCACAGGTTGTCCAAAAAGTATCAAAATTATGACTATGGAATGGCTGCTACACTATTTGGAGAAACGTAAACTGCTTTTAGATTTTCTCTACCTCTGGGAAGTGAATTGTTTGAACTTCCCTTTCTTTGTTAGTTAGTAATCTGCGCTTCATTCGCGGACAATGCTGCGAACAAAAATCGAAGCGATCAGTTTTAACAAACTTGCAACACTTCATTTCCGCATCAACATTTCAAAAGCAAAATTTCCCAAGTAAACACACATATACACGTAAGTACGCTAAGCTATTCATAAAATTGCATATATGTGTATGTATGTATGCATTCATGTATTATAGTTAGTTTCTATTCATGTATGCAAATTACTCTATAAAACTATGTGCAACCTCAAGACGACTGAAACAACAACAAAAAAGTCTTTCCATATTGAATGAGCGAATGAATGATTGAAGAAGCGGCACAACTGCAACCAGTAAGCTTCACCAGCCGGCAGACAGCATCAGCAGCGTGAATGCATTGTTAGCTGCGGAGCAATTTGAGGAGTATGGGATGCCAGCGATGCCGCAAATACCTCAAAAATGTGGCAAAGACAAAAGAGGCAGGGCAAGCAGAAACTTTCGCAGCTACACGGTGTACATACATACATACATACATGTATGCATAGAAGTGGCAACGAAAACAAGAGCACACCGTACGTCGTAGCGATTCGAAGGAAAATTGCATGCTATAAATTCAATAAAGCGAATGCAGTAAACAATCAAGTCCCACTGAAGAGTTCTCCAACAACGATGGTGCAGCAAAGGCATTATGTATAAAAATAATAGTTAGTGGTGCGAAAAGAAAATAAAAGTGGTTAGAGGAAGCGATTGAAATGCGAGGAAAATAAGTAACTAGACGAATAGACTAGATTGGGATGCCAAGCGTGGCGTGGCAAAGACCCAAGCTGTGATGTGGTGTTGCTACACTCGGATGTTGCTGTGCAAGATATGACGACGGCAAATGTGTTACGGAGTATGGGTGCACCCACATGCAAGTGTTACATATGTATGTACACTAGGGTGGTCCTTAAAAAATTAAATGAACTATTTTTTTGAAAAAAAAAATATTAAAAATAATAATAGATTGGCGCTGCTACATATGTTAGTATTTGGCCGTGCTTCTCCTCCGATTTTCTGAGTCTCCATAGAGGAATCTGAAATCTTCACCCTGTGCGACAGGCCTTAACCGTCTCAAATCGGGACCGAAATTTAAATGTGATATCTTCGACTTTAGAAATCGGATGTAAAAATTTGCTTCCTACATTCAAGGACCACCCTAATGTGTTGCGTACAAGCCAAATTGTATCTGCATAAGTGCTTTCGTAAATTTTTTGCATATGAGTAAAAGTATGTCGAAATGTAGTGCAGTCGTTGCAAAAAATGTGCCTCGAACATCGCTTTGCCACCCATGACTGCGAACAATTTCTTGTATGTGGCGCTTATTTGGAAGGTGGCTGCAATCTTCATTCACAGCAGTGAATGTGGTAGTTGCATGTTTGTGCTGAATAGAAAGCGAGACCTGCGTTAGCCAACAAGTGTGACAAGAATACGATAATGAAGGGACCCACTTCAACAACGAAAAGTACTCGGGCGGTCAGCTAAACGTTCATCCTTGCCGAGTTTTTATTCATTCACATTTTCCGATTGCTGCTTCTGCTAAATATATAAATTTTCTCTTGGGCTCGTCACGGTGACAGACGTTCAGGCATTTCTTCCGCGAGTGGCAACATTGGCTCCCACCTGTATGCTCTTCATTCGCACATTGCTTTTGTAGAAGCATAAAATATGTAGCAGACAACAATGCCCTTAAAAATTCGTAATTTCACTTTTATTAGCTGTAAAGTGCACAATCTTTATTTTATGCCACATGCAACAAATGCCTGCGTTTTTATTACTTTTCTGGTATTCGCACTCCTTTATTTGCTTTGTTTGCTGCAAAGTTTCCGCACATTTTAATTAACAACTCAATTAGAATATTGTGCCATGCCAAGTAGTCATTCAAATAAAAATGTCGACGAATGTTTGCGATTTTTTACATTTTCATTTTCCCACTCACACGGATTTATCAGACGCCACCAGCGCCATTCAAGCTGCACATTTGCCCCCACAAAGCCATCGACCGAGTACTGCAAATAAATATCAATACAAAATACAAATCCCACAAAAGCATCAACAGTGAATGAATATAAAAATAACCACAATGAATAGCGATAAAATCATAGCAGCAAGTGTGGGTATGCGGGGCCAGGTGGTGCAGCCCGTTGGGGCAAATTACCACTCCTCGCCTATAAATTATCGCAATCACATCGCGCAATGTGAAACGCGCCACCTTACGGCTGTCGTGCGAGTCGAACAAGCCAGTCAGTCGGCCAGACAGGCAGCCAAGAAGTGAGCGCAATAATCATAATAATATAAACTAATTAGTAATTGCAGCAGAGACAACAATCATAACTAACAAACAAAATGCCAAACGGCTGCTGCCACAAAAGCTAGCAGCTAGCAGCGATGAATAGCACAACAAGTGCAGATGCCAACTAATGTCTGGAAAGCATGCAATGCGGCGCCACTCGATGCGCAATGTCGAGCTAGCAGATAAACGAACGATGTCTATTAAACGACGCCAATGACGCCAACGAAGCAATGTGCAACAAGTGCAATACAATTTTGAGTGAGCCACAGCGATTGCGGCAAGTGGAACAATTTAAGGTGTGGCAGGTGGCATTTTGACTCTTTAACTTAATTTGCTCCATTTATTGTGTGTAAAAGTAAACAATACAAAACAACACAGACGTACACGATTTAAAAATCAAAGACCAAAGGCCAAATAATATAAAATTAAAGCGCCACAGATTGTAGGTGCATACATATTTTATTCATTTTCTGGCGTGGCATTTTATTTTTATTTTTATATGCATACATATGTATGTATGTATGTAAGCATTAGAATTATTCACAAACATGTATGCAAATGCATATAGACAACTATGTATGCGCATTGTATGCATATTTGTTCGTTCCGAACATATTTTTCTGAATGTCTAAAGCGAATTTTTTAGATATTTTATTTGCAAATTAACTCCTATTAGGTGGAGGAAAAGCCCGGCCAAACACTTAGCAATAGTGTAAGCGTCAAAATATTATTATCTTACATATAATAAAATTGTAAAATTAATATGGGGGCGTCTATATTAGAGCAACAGAAGCCAAATCAACAATTTTTAGAATTTTTGTCTGTCTATTTGTATGTTTGTACGCGCATCACTCGGAAGCTAATGCATGGAATTGAATGCAGTTTTCCGCGATGTATTGCTAGAGGTCTAACTTAAAATATAGTAAAAAAAAATTAGAGAGTTGCCACATGTAAATATTGCAATATGGCTATCAAAAGAAAGAGGTTTAAGAAGGCTTACAGCACAAAATATTTTAGTGGAAGGTCGCCACCTATTTGAAATTTTTAATTTAATTAATTGTTAAGATAAATTAAATATAAAAATTTAGGTATCAAACTGAAGAGCTTAAGGAAAGATTATTGCCGAAAATATGTTTTAGTAGCGTTGCCACCTGTTTGAAATTGTTATTCATTATTATTAAATTGATCAAATAAATGTAATATTACAGTACGGGTATCAAATTAAAGAAAATCTTTTTGAAGCGGGTTGCCAACAATTTGAAAATTTTAATTTAGTTAAATTGATAAGATAAAGTAAATATTGAATATTATCGAGTTATAAAATTATAAATTAAATTTTAAGGAGAAAGCCGATACGTTGCGTGCTTTCAAAATACCTTCGAAGATATAATAACTAACACCCACATTCAAAAAAAAAAAAAAACAAAAAAAATAATCGAAAATTAGTTTGAGAATCTCACTTCATAAAGCTCTTTAAATTTACATATTTAAGTTTTTTTATTATTATTATTTTTTTTTTGTGTATGGATGAATGAGGCCAGAAGAGTTTTGGGAGGGAGTAACAACTCAAAAATACTTTTTAGGCACAGTGAAACATGCCGGGTATTTGCTAGTTAATAATATTAATTAATAATATTATAAATTTTGTTTGTCACAATTCCGAGGTAGTGTTCAATTACTTTGATGAAATTATGAGCTGCACGAGCTTTACACTGCCATGTAAAATACATTCAGATTCAACGCTTTCCAAGTCTTGTATGTGTCGCGCGCATGAAGGTTGATGCCCCGTTGAAAAAAATTTTCGATTCTAACGTAATTGAGAATGCCTATAAACCATATATGTAATACTCCTATATTGGCAGTAAGAGCTAGTACCGTCCGAAAACACTACAGTACAGATATATCAATAAACACGTACGAAAGAAAAGGAACACATACGTTTATAAATAAACATGTACACAACACATATACAAAAACGGTACTAGACTGCCTCGCTTTGATTTCGGAATACCTACACATTGTGAAGTTAGCTTACTGCCAATATAGAAGTATTACATATATGCTATAAACACAATGAAAGGTCTAAGGGCAGAAGTAGATAGATTTCTACACTTAGTACAAACAACTGACGTAGCTTCGAAAGGCGAGCGGAAAATGGCTAAAACTGACAAATGATTTTAGCGCCAAGTAGGAAGAATAAGAAGATGAGCAGTAATAGTGAAGTACTCGTAAAAGTACCCACTACTTCTTATAAAAGCTGAGTGTTTGGAAAACACTTTGCTGACATGGACATTTAACAAGAATTGTAGTTCATCGAGGAATTACATTGAGATACCCGGATAGCTATTTCCAAATCGATGAAAAAGCTGACATATTTACTGAAAAAATAGATATGAATTAAGTAGTATGCAATAGACCGATTAAAGCCCACGAACTTGCAATTTTAATAGTCTTTTTCAAATAAAGGTAAAAAAGACCGATAGCCGGAAGAGTTAGAGGGTAAAAAATTTACATAAAAATTGTTTGTTAAATTTCGACATAGCCCTCTGCAGACGAGGTTCGATTTATTCATTAATTTACACACACTCCATATGTTTATAACAGCACTCATCGATATTTGAATGAGGACTTACATAAGTAAGTATAGTATTTGGGGACTCAAAGTAAAGTTTCGTTCTTAAAATTTTTTCAGACCATTTTTACCCTCTAATTGATGTTGTTCATAAACCTGAAGGGATTTTTTCAAAATAAAGGTCAAAAGTGTTAGATATTTAGTTAAAATAAGCTGCGAAATATTGCCCGCCAAATTATTGTAGTCCCAGGAAACAAAATATTGTACAGGTACAGGTTTGTGGTAAATTGACACCGAAATTGAAGGGTTAAAGCGCACCACAAATTGGAAAGGGCTACAGCCTAAGCTAACCTTATATACCGAGCTCAATATACAGGTTGGTCCATGTAGTAGTTTTTTTAAATAAACAAAGATTTAAGAAATCTATTTTTTCGGTATATTATTAGTTTTTTTTTTTGGAACATGATTTCATTCATGTGACCAACTCGGTTGGCTTCGCAGTAGCGCATCTTGTGAACCCAGTTTTCCAAAAAAGATCTTGCTGACGGTGTCTGGCTCTATCTTACGAATCTTGCTCGATTTTTGCTTTAAAAACCTGAATCTTACTGGATTCTTCGCATAACATCGGTCCTTCATGGTATCTGAAAAAAGCCTAATGGCGGCGTTCTGCGGAGATATTATGCTGACATTGCGTGGAGATTTCCAGCGGAAAAGAGCTGTCACTGCCAAAATAACACACGCTTAAAACAAAAACACTACATGGACCACCCTTTATGCCTTATAAAAGGAATTAAAAGTCGCAACACCAGGCGTTCTAGCGTATAAACCTCTTGGATCGCCCTATTTACTAACGTCAGCCGGATCTTCGTTCTCGGCATAAAGCGTTTTTCCCACAAGCTTAGAAGTTACCCTTCGTTGTGGTATAACAAAGGACCAACCATATTGGTACAAGTGTGCCCCTGCTGGGGGCAACCACCCTAAAATAATCTTACTTAACCATACTTGCTTTTTTAATATTAGAAAATGTTTTAGCACATCCGCTTTCTTATAGCTGGCTAACTCAGTTCGAAATTTGGGTAGAAAAAAAAACATTTTGTCTTACATAAAACTAAATTTCCAATAGGAGAAAAATGCTATTCGTAGGCCTTCAATCACTTTAACTACAGCGCTATCTTTCATTTCCGTTATTCAATGACCTAATATCGTCGAATTCGGTTTTGTGCCGCATTTGTTATTCAATCCATGCCAAACGCAATGCTGTTACCTCCGGGCTTTTTGGGAAATTTCGCATTTCCTAATTAATATCACTTACTTTCAACAGCGAAGAAATACCAAAGCATACAAATAAAGCTAATTTGCTTGAAAAAAAATGCTTTTAATTTGACTGAATTCATCAAATTTAATTTAATTCCGCAAATTTAAGTTACACCAAACTTTTAATGGCTTCAATGTACGTGAGGGCGCGTCGCTGGTGTCACGTGGGAAATTGTAGACCGTGGTTTTTTCAGCAATGCGAAACTTGTTTGGCTAGCAACAAAATGGTACAACGAACTATGTATACAAATATTGACACTCTAACCTACTGCTCAACTTGTGAACTGCTGTATTTCGGCGCTTAAGCGTCGTTAACAAACTGCATTGATCGAATGCAGGAAAGGTTATGACGTTTTTCTATTGTTCACTTCACCTCCAAACAAATGTAAAATTGACATTTTTCATACCAAGAGTTTTCATATTTTAAAATAAAAAGGCAGAGTTAACAAAAAAAAAAAAAATTATGAGGATCACTGTTTTTCAAAATATTCAATTGCAGTTATGTATAGCTAACATTCGTTTGCTGTACAATTAAATTTTATTTCCCTTTTAGCATTTATTGTTTGCATTTGGTTGTTGTTGGCTCGGCTTTCCACAGTTACAATAAAACGCAGGTCTGCAGTGAATGTCATAAAAGCGCATTGTCTAACAAGTTTGACAGACAGCCATCATGGAAATTACATCACATTAAAATTGTCATAATGGTTAACGTTTTCCTACAAACAACAACAACAATAAATGCACTTTGAATGCTACTTGAGTACAGCTGCACTGGCTGTGGGTTGCTTGTAAAAATTTACATACATACTTTGTTACTTATGTACATACATTTGTATGTATGTATGTATGTATGTATGTACGTATACCAGAAATGCCAAAAATTGAAGTGAATACTGTAATCGGTGAAAAGTGCATGCAGAGATCTTGTTAATTTCCATTTTTCTATGCAAATTTTTACTTCCTCAACGGAAAATTATCGCGCCAGCAGCAACAGCGATAGCAATAAGGATTTTGCAATAATGAAAACGAAAGATTTAAGCTGCGAACTTGAGTTTGGCGTGAAGGTGGCAAACGTTTGCTGCATTGAGTTTGTGAGTAGCTGTGTGTGCGTGTGTGTTTGTAAGTATGTGAGCTGCGCATGTGCATGAATATGTGCACTCAAATATGCTGCGACCCTGTCTTTGTCAAACAGCATATGTCCAACAATAACAAGAACAATGCAAATTTGATGACAAACGTAATTACTGTAACAACAGTAACAACGACAGGAATTAGTGAATGACAACAATGGGACAATGGCGAATAAATGACGCAGTTAAAGCCGCACATACGGCAACCGAAAAAATTATAAGCAGAAAACAAGCAAAATTCATTTCTGAAAAAGCGGTAAGGGAAAGCAACATTTGCAAGTGACGGATTTTAAACCAAAAAATTTACATTCATCTTGGCATTCATTAGCGTAGATATGCTGCACGAGATCGAAATAAGGAACATGTTGTGGATAGGTTTCATACTGTCAAATACAAGTGTATGTATGTGAACAGGCAGACATGCCGGAAATATTTAGTGCCAACTTCGATCGTCGGAAATATTATATCATTCATAACTTTAGGCGGTCGTTAGTCGAAAAGTTTATGGGCAGATTTCAAAGAGAATATCCATCTGCAGGCACTGCTAGAAGTGCGGTTATACTCTTCAGGTTGGAAGTGGTTGACAAAGGACGATAGAAGCGACCTACAGATCTGGTTGCTGCTAGCTGGGCGAGAAGAGGAAAACTACTGGGGAGGGTGTACAGATTTTAAGAATCTCCCAGGCTTGTTATTCGGAGGAACCATTAAGTTTTTTCATTCGCTTCACAAACCACTCCAACTGAGGCGATAGATGCATGATCCGGGGGTGGCTGGTTGACCTTCAGCTTCGAATGGATTAACAGCGGGATTGCGGTTACCGCTTTCGACGCCTCAGCTTTTTGCGAAGGAGCCCTTGGGATCTACTTTGCAAATTCGTCTAAGGTGGCTTGAAATATTCTGCAGCATATGTTACTGGAACTCATCAGGTGCATATACTGCACGGCTACATTATGCACACAGCATCACCTCTGGCTCTGTAAATTCTGAGCTAATATAATTCAACATGTTGGTGCTAGAAGTGAAGTTGGAATCTATATGCAGCTTCTTTCACTTTTACTGCACAGGAAGAGGAACCCTATCTAGAAGCAAGCCTAAGGAAGGAATCATTAAATTGTCACTAAAGCTTTGACCACTAAAATGGGCACGGTTTGAAGCGCAGTCTCCTCTTAAAACTATTGGAAAGATACCAAAATAAGCTTATGTGTAATCAGAGAAACCCACATTTAGCCGATTGGCAAATAGCGTGAAGCAGTGATGGAAAAGTAGGCACAATAGTGCAATTTTTGGCACTTTCATTTACAACTTTTGTAATAAATAAAAAATAAAAATAAAATACTTTTAAAAATTAAATATCTTCCATGGATTTGCGCTTACACATATGTTTCGGAGGGGAGGGGAGGGACCTACAGTTTCAAGACGACTCCGAACGGCGATTGTATTTTTATAAGAAACTGCTTTCCATGGCATTTGCCATTGCCGACAGAGTGGCTACCGCGGTTAAGAAAAAATCCTGTTTTCTGTATTTGTTTGCAATGTTGCTTCGGCCAGGGCTTGAACTCAGGCCCTGCCGAGTGATAGCGCGTACTGCTAACCACTACACCACAGCGGCCGGTATGTACATTAGAGGGGTCCAAAAAAGGTCAAGTCGGAAATTTAATGCTTTGACACCCTAGGATTGTTCTATATCGAAAAAAAGATACGCCTATTTTTATTTATTTATTTATATGGGGGAAAACAAAGTTTCGTAGAAACGGTATATAGTTCTTAAAAATTAGTATTTTTCGATCGGTAAACTCTGGTTCTCTTCAGGAGACCTCCAATAGCAATACTCAATTGTTTATTAAACCATTTTTTAATACTAAAGACTTTTTCTGGTCCCCTAATTGGATTTTCTGGTATTTTCTGGGGATTTTTGACGGACCTATAAAATATAGTTACTAAGAAAAAATGGTCAATAAATAACTAGGTATTATTATTGAAGAGAAAAAGAGTTTTCCAATTGAAAAATATTGATTTTCAAGAAGTCTTACCATTTCTACGAAAAGTTGTTTTTTCCCCATATGAAATATGTACATGGAAAACCTAAATATTTTTTGATTTAAAAAAAAAAAAAAAAATAGGGGTATATTTTTTGGTATAGAAGAATTCTAGGGGGTGAGAGCATAAAATTGCCGACTTTAGTTCTCCACATGCATTTTTGGACCACCTTAATGTACATGCATCCAGCATTTGCTTTTCTATGAGAGCATTTTATCTGCAACAAAAGTTAAATTTGCAACTAGAGTTGGAAAAAAATCGTAACACATGTGCAACAGCAAATGCTGTTAAGAAATAAAACTCAAAAGTTATATTTAGCGCAAAATCAACACAAAAATTAAATCAGAGAACCATACATTCGTGCATTACTGTGGCAATGAGTCACATAGAAAACGAGAGTAAAACAAAAATAAACAGTTGGAAAACCCGAAACAAAACATTGTCGCTGCTTCCTCGAGCGTGGCAAGTACATTTGTACGAACATGTTTGTCAGTGATTTATGTGAACGGTTGACGGCTTTTTAGAGCGTTCTTTGACTGCTTGCGAGGTTGTTTTCAATATGTAAAGCAAGCAAATGCTTGCCAGCAGGTTTCGAGTTGAAGAAGGGGTTAAGTAAAAATACTACACTTTTGTTGATTTATTGTGCACTGCTATTTCTTAATTCATTCAGTCCAGTCTTACACATAGTACTTTATATATTTAAGCGATTTTAATCAATCCTTTTTGCCAACATACCATTATTACTTTTGTGTAAAAAATAATTAATCACCTCCTCTTTTGAGAGCAGGGAAACTCAGTCGAATTCCTGCTGTGTTGCCTGCAATGAAAAATGCGCTTAAAGTTCCAAAACCACATGAAACTGCCGAAATAAGTTTATTTTCCAAATTTCTCTTGTTAATTTTTTTATTTTTGCACAATTGTGTAATTAAGTTTGCAACTAATACCTTTATTAGGTTGTAACAATTAATAAGCTGCATCGAATTTTTGACAAGCCTTTCGGCCAGGCCTTAATGAGGAGGTCGTGTGAATGAGAAAAATCATTGTGGGCGAAACAGTATCCACACCTAACGAATCGAAAATGGCAAGTGTAACGTAATAATTAAATAGAAATACAGAAATCAAGAAGGAAAAATCTGCAAACAATATTTGGCAATTGTTGGCGGCAACAATGAATACGATTCGTTGCGCCATAAAGCTACGATAAAATTATGTACAAATACTTAAAAAAATATCGACAGAAAATAAAAAAGATGACGGCAGGCACGCAAAAAATAGTAAATGTACTGCTGTAGGGAATTAGCAATAGCTGAAAGGCTTTTTTATGATTTTTATTTTCGCCGACCAGCATTGTAGTTTGTTTGCTATTTTTCACCAACGTTTATGTATATACAGTGACTCAAACAAGTGACCTCGTGTTGGTTATTTTGTTTAAATTCATATTGTTTTTCAAGTGGATTTTTTTTTTTTGTTATTTTTCTATAAAATATTGTCAAGGCTTTAACCAAGAGCATATAAATCATAGATTCAAACCAAATTCAAGAAATTCGACAAATTTGCATATAAATTTCTAATCTTAAAGCGGAATCTTTAGAACATTTTTGGGTATGCAGCTTTTTAGTCCATACAATTTTAGTCCAATGAAGTGCAAGTTTTAAACGGCTAAAAAACTCCGTTGAGTTTTGAGAACTTTTTTTGGTCAAGGATTTTTTCACTTTTTTCTATATAAGCATGAATGAATGAAATAAAATGCGGGAGACCTTTAGCAACATAATCTACAAAATCAAAGCCAGGTTTTGTGAATTGCACTTGTTATATAAAAAAAAAAAAAACCAGAAGCATTCTCAACAAAAAAAATCTAAAAAATTAACGCGATTTTTGAGCAGGTTGAAACTTGCACTTCATTAGAATAAAATTGTATGGGCTATAAAACCGAACATTTTCTAAAGATTAAAAAGTTGAAATTTTGTTGAATTTTCCTATAAATTTTGTGTAAAGTTTGAAACTGTGAGTTATAAGGTTTTAGTTAAAACTTGTACGGTAATTTTACAGAAAATCAGCAGAAAAATTGAACTCGAAAAACATTACGAATATTAAAAAAAAATAAAATCAACACGTGCACACTTGTTTGAGTCACTGTAAGTACCTACATATGTATGTATATATGTACGTCCATACTCGTAAATAAATGTACATTTGCAAAGGCAATTAGTTTTTCATAAATCACAAACAAACAGCATCAGCGTCGTCTGATGCAAACAGCAAAAACTGGTAAAGCAGAATATAAATAATACTTACGTAAAATGAGTACAAAAGCCACAGCAGCAGCTAATTTTGCAACAGTAGCAAACAAAAAAAAAAATACGCCTCCACCAAGTACCTACATAGTTGTTGCGAAGGTGTAGACATGACGCAGCTCTGTAGTGCGCCACTTGCATGCGTGCGTTGGAGAGTAGGTCAGGTACACGAGCTGTTTTTTGTTTTTCATATTAAAAAATATTTAGTTGCATTGAAAATATATAGTTGCATGCGCATATTAGCAGGAAATATACATATGTTGGGAAAATTATTGTGTTAATTGCTACAAAGACCACTGTCGGCAGACAAGCATACAATTCAAGTAATTTTCTCACCTTTCCCATACATAATGTATAGAATAATTCACAAAAATTTGCTCAATTTACTAATTTGAAACTATTTATTGGTGTTTCGAATGCCATATTTTTCACATTCACGAATGCGAATGCGAATCCGAATTTCGGAATGCGAATGTTAGGAGTTAGAGTCCGATCGATTACTCGGCATCGACATCGGCTAGTATCGGCACAAAATTGAGCATCGGCATCGGCATCGGGCTTTTTTCGCCGATTCTTTGCCGATTCTTGGGAATTTCTTTTCATATATTCAGGTGAAGCGACAGCCAACATCAAAAAATATTTGCATCCAGCTCACAAAAATGATGTTTTTTTTTTGGTTGAAGGTGTTGCACGATTTTTCCATACAAAAATATGTTCGGCAATTTTCATTTATATGGTGAACACTGTCAGAAAAAAAAATTGCGAAAAACATGCACTTCATTATACTAGAATTAAATGGTCTACAAAACTGCATACCAAAATTCTGATTTAAGAGTTTGAAATTTTGGTGAAAATAAACAGATTTTTTTTTAATTTTTGTACAAAGTTTTAAATCTGAATTTATATGGTGTTTGTTGTATACCAGCCAGACTTTTATAAAAAAAAATAATAAAAATTAAACAAACAAAAGACAAATGCCAAATGCCAAAACCGGTAAAAATATCGCAATTATTTTATTTTGTGGACCGCTATATGTATGTACATACATAGGTAGCATTGAGTGCAAAAGAGTGTACTTTAGTACAAAACGAAATGAAATTTTATGTTCCTAAATATTTCTTGCTTCGCACCATATCGAGCCCTAATCGCCAAAATTACGTAAGCGACATTTTTTATACCCGAGCGCACTTGTGCACAAGGGTATATTAATTTTGTTCACATAACGGTTGTTTGTAACAGCCAAAACGAATCGAGATAGATATAGACAAATGTATACATAAATGATCAGGATGAAAAAAGAAATCGATTAAGCCATGTCTGTCTGTCCGTCCGTCTGTCCGTCTGTCCGTGTACACGATAACTCGAGCAAAAATTGAGATATCTCAACGAAATTTGGTATGTAGGTTTCCCTTGATCCAAGGTAGGTTGGTATTGAAAATGGGCGAAATCGGACTTTAACCACGCCCACTTCCCATATAACGGTAATTTCCAGAAATATGAAAACTGCGATATTTTAGTAACTACTGGAGATTATTCACTCAAAATTGATATTTACAATAAGTTTTAGACCAAAAATAAGAATATTATAAATTTTTGGAAAATGGGCGTAGCCACGCCCACTTATGGTTACATGTGTATATCTTGGTAACCGCTGCACCAATTTCTTCCAAACTTGGCACAGTTGTTGGCCTTGGTACAGCATAAAAAACCGCCGAAACTTTTTAAAATCGGACATTAACCACGCCCACATCCCATATAACGGTAATTTAGAGAAATACAAAATCTTCGATAAATCAGTAAATATTGAAGCTAATTTATTCAAAATTGATGCTTGCAACAATTTTTTACCAAGAAATACGGTTATGGTAAAATTTTGGAAAATGGGCTTGGCACCGCCCACTTATGGTCACATATAAGTATATCGGTAACCGTTCTACCAATTTGTACCAAACTCGGTGTGGTTATTGTGCTTGGCACATATTGAAATCGGACTAAAATAACGGCCGCTTCTCATATAAAGGTAAATTTCAGAAATGCTTGAAACTTCAATATTTCGAAATTGAAGGACGCTAATTTACTCAAAATTGATACACCCCGGCTTACCATCTAGCGGAAGGTTTCGGAAAGGTGAAAAACATATATTTAATACTTGCGCCGGGTATTTAATGTTCGGCTCCGCCCGAACTTAGACTTTCTTACTTGTTTTAATTTTGTTTTTGATGCAGAAATATTCCTTTAGCATATAGATGCATTTCTGCATCAAGAAGAAAATTAAAAAAAAAAAACTGTCGCTTACGTTATTTTGGCGGTTAGTGCTCAATATAAAAAAGTGTTTTATGTAATGCACGCATATATGATATATGTACATACATATATTTTATATGTATATATATACAAGTGTATGTAACGTTGCATAACAAGCCAATTAATTTTATTATTTGTTTTCTTTAGTTTTGTTAACTCCGTTAAATTAACTGATTTTATGAATTAAAACATTTATTTGTAATTTTTTATGGAATCGGCATTGGCATCGGCCGATTCTTTCCCCATAAGCCGATTAATCGGCATCGGCATCGGTACCTGAAAAAAATTGAAATCGGTCGGCCTCTATTAGGAATAACATTAAAAAAGCTATAATCAACTTAAGACAACGTTTTTATTACTTAAAACTTTTGCTAACCGACTTCACAAAAAGGAGAAGGTTATCAATTCGTCGGAATATTTTTTTTATGTATGTTAACGCATAACTTTGGACCACGTTAACCGATTTCAATAAATGTTCCAGCACACCGGTATGTGATGCTTGTAAGAAACATAAATTTATTCGAACTAGAAGAGTACTTGAGGAGTCTGGGCTCTCACTGAGATGTCTCTCTTCAAACGAGGAGTAGCAAGAGTTGATGCTGTTCAGTTTGCTCCGCTGATATATTTACATACTTACACATGTATATCGTATGTAAACGTACATTGGTATTGAAAATCAGATCAGTCTATTGTGGCAAAAAAATAATACCTCAAATAGAGCGAATAATTTCCCCTAGTTTTTTCTTTTGGTATTTCTGTATTAACTTGGCTTCTTAAAGGGATGGGAAATCTTTTGGAGACATTCTGCGAGTGTTATTTTATGGCCTGACGAGCTGACAAAAATTTGAAAAATTTAATTAAAATTTGTACAAATGACTCTAACTTGGGTTGTCCACAAAAGTTTAAGTTTTCTCCGATTCCCCACCTAAACTTGAACTTTTCTAATTATAAATAATTATCAATTATAAATGATGTCAATTACCACTAAATAGTTAACTAAGTGCGCCCAGCAAATAAAAAGATAAAAATCGCATTCTGTACTGATGAAGTTTGTTTCTAATACCAAGGATCCTGTAGCATCTACTAACTATAAATTAATAAGGCTTAGATATGTATGTAAATTTTTTTATTTGTAGGATTTCTTATTACAATATTTTTCTGGAAAGTTAAACCCAACATCAAAAAGTAAAAAAATAAAAAAAAAAACAAAAAAAAAGGGTTTTTTCTAATAGCAGTCGCCCCTCGGCAGCCAATGGCAAACCTCAGGGTGTATTTCTGCCATGAAAAACAGCTTCTCATAATAATATAATCGACGTTTGGAGTCGGCGTAAAACTGTTGGTCCCTCCCCTTTGTGTGACGACATCAAGGCGCACGCCACAAATCGCAGGAGAAGCTCGGCCAGGTAAGCACCAATCTAGTATTGTTATAAACTAATTCAACTACAGGGAAATAACAATTTTGTTAATCTGCAGTATCAAAACATATTACAATAGCTATCTATTTCATGCATTTCAATTAAATTCAATGAGCTGATTGATTAGTTGAATTCGTTAACTTTAAACTCACAAGGCTAAATGGGTTTAGTTTTACAAATTTTAATAGGCTAATAGGAGTATCAGCTCCACGTTTATCAGTGAGAAACCTTTATGTGCATTCATAATATAAATATGTATGCAAAGCCATCAAACACATAAAAAATGCCCATTTTTATTACGTATTGATGTGCTCATTAAATGAACGCTAATTGCAGCTGGCCTCGAAGATTGACTTTGAGCTGTATTTAATGGTTTTCATATTTCTGCATTAAAGTTATGATTTTATTCGCCTTTGATTGATTTCAACGATTTACAGATATTAATTGCTTCCTCTCTAACTTCCCTTTTATTTGCCAAAGATATGTATAATTAATAAAATTATAAGATATTTCAGAGAAATACATACATATTCAATGATTTGAAAACTTACTAATTGCAAGGGGGGCTAGACACGTTTGTACATGAGCTTTAAGTACCGTTTGGGCTTATCATCAAGCTTTTTTTTAAAGAAATTTAAAATTACAAATAAACCCAAAATGTTAAGTTAGTATGTAGTATGTTTTGATTAAAAAATGTATCCATGTTACTTTCACAAACGTGAAGTACTGTAACTTTTTTTTTGTGATTCCTTAAAACAAGCAGTTAGCTAAAAATGTTTTGTATGCACGTAGTCAATTCCAATTATTGCTGCTATTATTAACCTCTCAATAATTTTCAATGATATTCAGGCAGCGCCGAGTTTTCTAGTCGAAGCGTACACTGTGTAAATTTTGTTGCAAAATTCCAAACAGTTTTTTTTTTAATCAACAATTGAAAATTTTTCCAGTGTTTTGGAAATTTTTATTTTTCTTTTATGTATTAAGTGTCCTAATGAAATTTTTTTTTCTGGGCGCAGATTTAAAAAATATTTAACTATACAATGAAATTATTTGCGTTACAAAAATATTTTTTTTTGCTTTTCAATATTTTATTTTTTTTTTTAAATTTAATATTTAAGCAATTTCTGCTCCTCGTGGACGAAAATTTTTAATAACAACTTCTATGAAAGAATGCGTGCATTTCGATATAGTTTGGTCGGAATGAATTTTATTTGCCAGCGTGTGGGCCCGACTCCCGCGGGCATGCGAAATTCGAGCATGAGAAATAAAAGTGGAACGATTGAAACGTGCATTTCTTGCGGAAGAAGTCAACGCGGATTGTGCGCGATCCAGCCACGCTGGCAAATATAAATTCATTCCGACCAAACTATATCGAAATGCACGCATTTTTTTCATAGATACATGCAGAAATATTTATTTCAGAAGTTGTTGTTAAAAATTTTCATCCACGAGGCGCAGAAATAGCTTAAATATTCAATAAAAAAAAAAATGAAAAGCAAAAAAAATATTTTTGTAACGCAAATAATTTTATTGTATAGTTTAATGTTTTTTAAATCTTCACCCAAAAGAATTTTTTCATTCGGACACTTACTTTCAAAGAAAAATAAAAATTTCCAAAAACCTGCAAAAATTTTCAATTGTTGATTAAAAAAAACTATTTGGAATTTTGCAACAAAATTTACACATTGTACTTTTCGACTAGAAAACTCGACGGTGCTTGAATATCATTGAAAAATATTAATCTTGTTAAATTCGGGGCCCACTTGAGGAAGCCTTAGCCAAATACCCGACGTACTTCACTGTGCCTTAAACGTAATTCGTGTCGTTTGACACCCTTATTGTAATATGCCATTTATTTTATCAATTTAATTGAATACAATTTTTCACACAGGTGGCAGCCCTCCTCAAAAATAATTTCGGCAGTAAACCTCCCTAAACCTCTTTAGTTTGATACCCATATTGAAATATTCGATTTATCTTATCAATTAAATTGAATTAAAATTTTTAAACAACCTTCCACAAAAATATTTTCGCTTGTAGGCCTTCCTAAACTGCTTTCTTTTGACAGCCATAGTGCAATATATACTTTATCTTATCAATTTACTTAAACTGAAATTTTCAAACAGGTGGCAATTATCAAATTTTTTCCTTTTTATATTTTAAGTTAGACCTCTAGCAATACATCGGTGAAAATTGCATTCAATTCCCAGCATTCGTTTTCGAGTGATGCGCTTATAAACATACAGACAGAAAGACAGCCAGACAAAAATTCTAAAAGTTGTTGATTTTGCTTCTGTTGCTCAAAGGAAGACCGCCCATATTAATTCTTCATTACTATCTATAATGTCCAGACATCGGGCTGTTACAATTTTATTAAATTTTATTATACGTATAGATTAAATTATAGATTCAAATTTGAAGTGCAATTTTCAAGTCGCTAAAAATTTCCGTTCATTTTTGAGATTGATGAAAAAAAATATGGAAAAAATGCGTAACACCCTCGACAAAAAAAAAAAACATTCTCAAAAATCAACAGTAATTTTTAGTGGCTTGAAACTTGCACTTTATATAAAAATTAATCATCATGGTCATAATCAATCGGATTTTATTGATAAAATTTGGTTTTCAGGAATGTATTGAGGGGTGGTTTCTCTTGCCCTTGGTTTCTTATATGATATTTAAACCGGCGATTATCCAAATTAAAATCATAGAGCACACTGTCTAGCATAGTAAAAGCTTCATTTGAAAGATTAAAATTACATTAAAAAGTAAATAAAATATTTTTAATTTTTACGCAAAACCATATCCACTGAAAATAATAAGAAATAGGCTACGCTCCAGGTATTTAGATTATAATTATTTAACTGTGTAATATGAGCCTTAGAAGGGTTAAATTGGAAAATATGCGACTATACCAAATTTCGATGACTTTTGCGTTAGATATGATGTAAATGCTCTATTTAGGAGGGCCTTTGATGCTGATTTTTAATCTACATTTTCAGAAAGCGCGATAAATTTTCAAAAAAAAGGTCTTAATGAAGGATTTTTAGCCATTTTTATTTTAAGCACAAAACACATAAGGCATCTCTAGAGCAAAATTTATCGAAAGTTAAAGTCTCGCTATCATAGCATATTATGCTGACTTACCAATTACGCCATTTCAATATTATAGTTTTCTAATAAGTAGAAATGCCTATAAATGATCATATGATATTTACACTGTTTAAGTAATGCTAAACAATATAACACAGGCCAACAAAAATGAAAAAAATGTTGGTGCGACAAATGTTAAAGCTATTTTTGATAGACTTTTTTGTGCTGATTACGAATCCGTAAGCACAAAGGATCCAACACGTACAGGTTTTGAGAAAATCGAGGTCAAAGTGTCAAAAAATCGGGCTTTTGCAATATTTGAGAAGCTTTAGCAAAGAGTAAAAAAGTGATAGAACCTTCCACTTAGGCTTAGATTAAAGCAAGAACCCTCGACTACTATCCTTGAAAATACCATTCCTGCACATTGAATTTATGGTCACTTAAAGTCATTTATTGAGCAGTGAAATTTGACTTTTGGCGAAGTTTGAGTCCCTGCTGCAATTAAACAAAAGGTGATAGAACCTTCCACTTAAGCTTAAATTAGGGCTAGAACTTTATACTACAATCCCTAAAAATACCATCTCTTCGTCTTGACCCTAAGATCACTTATAGTCGTTTATTGAACAGCAAAAACTGATTTTGGCAGCATTTTTTTTTCAATACCACAATTTGCCAGCATTTTTTTTATTGTTCAACAAATGACTATAAATGGCCATCAAGTAAAGGTACAAGGATGGTATTTTCAGGGGCAGTAGCCTAGGGTTCTAGCTTTAAGCTAAGCCTAAGTGGAAGGTTCTACCACATTTTTACTCTTTGCTCGAGCTTCTCAAATTTGAAAAAAACCGATTTTTTGACACTTTGACCACGATTTTCTCAAAATCTGTACGTGATGGAATCTTTATAATTACGGATTCGTAATCAGCTCAAAAAAGTCTATCAAAAACAGATTTAACATTTGCCGCACCAAAATCAGTGTTGCCCTGTGTAATCTTACTACAACGCCTTATAGAAAAACCAGCTTAAGTAGAGTGACATCAGTGCTATTTGTAAACATAAATACTATTTATCGCCTGTCAGAATGACAACTCATTAATTTAAAATTTTCTGGCCTCATCAGCTAGACATATGCACATGCGCATATAATATATATATACATAGACATATGTATGTATATTTCGAAACCATACAAACGAGGCTAAGTAAACAAGATCCAATGAATAAACTTTGCAAAATAGTCGCCTTGTTAATGGAAGCTTGGTAATCAAACTAAACCACTTTCCAGTTAGCCAAATGGGCGAGCTGGATATGTGACCAATAAGTGGCCCAAATACATTTAAATAATTTTGAAGAAAACTAGCAAATAGATAAACAACTGAAGATGTAGTGAAAACCAGTGCAAAGTGTCAACAACAACCGATTGTAAATCAAAAATCCCACACGAAAAATCATTGTTGTTCCTATTATTGACTTTAGCTGGAGCTTTAGTAACAATAACAATCACAATAAATATTAACCACAACAAAATAAAGTATAAAAGTGCACAACTCAACAAGTAAAGCTGCACATAAATCATTATTGCCCCTAAACGACGTATTTTTTTGAGGAAATGGGTGAGCGAGAAAAAGCTAAAAGCACAACTTGAAAAAATAACAACAGCATAAAATTGAAGATGGCAAACTGAGCAGTGCATTAACAAATGGGTCAAGTTGTTTTAACGAAGCGACAAACAAACAGCAGATGCTTCGAGACAAATAACAACAATGCAACTGATGACACCCCGAGGAGCAAGTATACTTATACATACATACATACAGAGTATATGTATACATACAACAAACTCGCAAATGAGTTGTTGACATAGCATAGAAGCAGTGTGCTGGAGGTGGCAGGAAGAGCATGCTCCTGAAAGCGCTTAAAAACAAGTAATTTTTAGCAAAAAAAAAACCGACTTCAACTCTCATATAAAAAAAAAATATATATATATATATCTCATGATCCGCTGATCGGATCTTAACCCGA